>NW_024080915.1:274940-279748 GCF_003009895.1 Hyaena hyaena | reverse complement strand
CAGCATTTCTGTATCCCTTGGGTAAATTCCTAGCAGTGCTATTGCTGGGTCATAGGGGAGTTCTATTGTTAGTTTCCTGAGGAACCTCCACACTGTTTTCCAGAGGGGCTGTACCAGTTTACATTCCCACCAACAGTGTAGGAGGGTGCCTGTTTCTCCACATCCTCGCCAGCATCTGGAGTTCTCTGATTTGCTCATTTTAGCCACTCTGACTGGCGTAAGGTGGTATCTCAGTGTGGTTTTGATTTGTATTTCCCTGATGAGGTACCTCCATGTTTCTAAATAACATGTTTTTATTGCTGATTCTTTATTTTTATCCTCTTCTAGGCATTATCTATTGGCGTCCTGTTATTCAAAATGAGGGTTTTATTTTCTGTTCCTCCCCTTGCCCTATCTCTCCATTCTATGAATATTCTATTGTTATACTTTAATTGGGGCTAGCTTAATATTCAGTGTTAAATTATCATGAGTGATCAGTGGTTTTCATACCAGTAAACAACAATTACTTTTTTTCTGTACAGTGTCATTTGTTTACCACAGAGCTAATAATTTTCATTTGTCTTCATTTCCTTTATTTTCTATATATTTATCACTATATACTTATCACCCAGACTTTGCCCCAGCTGTCTAAATTGCCTTTGAAGGCATTCAGGTCCGTGGTTTGTTCTATCAGTCATGTCTTCCTGTAGCAGGGCCTGTAGAACCTTCTGACTTGATGCCGTCTAGACTGGCACTGTGTGATCTGCCTTCATGCTCATCTGAAGTGTTCTCTTGCCAGTCTCTTGAGTTGGGTCCTCTATTTCCTGGCATCTTTTTAAAATCTCCTTCCTCATCAAGATAAAGAGCTCCTGCACAGTGAAGAAAACAACATAACTAAAAGGCAGCCAATGGAATGAGAGAATATATTTGCAAATGACATATCATACAAAAGGTTAGGGTCCAAAATCTGTAAAGAAGTTATCAAACTCAACACCCAAAAAACAAATAATCCAGTGAAGAAATGGGCAAAAGACATGAACACACACTTTTCAAAAGAAGACCTCCCGATGGCTAACAGACACATGAAAAGATGCTCAACATCATTCATCATCAGGGAAATACAAACCAAAACCACAGTGACATACCACCTCACACCTGTCAGAATGGCTAAAATTAACAACTGAAGAAACAACAGATGTTGGCAAGGATGTGGAAAAGAGGGAACACTTTTGCACTGCTGGTTGTAGTGCAAACTGGTGCAGCCACTCTGGAAAACAGTATGGAGGTTCCTCAAAAGATTGAACCTACCCTACAGCCCAGCAATTGTATCCAAAGGATACAAAAATGCTGATTCAAAGGGCACAGGGCACGTGAACCCCAATGTTTATAGTAATGCTATCAACAATAATCAAATTATAGAAAGAGCCCAAACATCCAACGACTGATGAATGGATAAAGATGTGGTGTGAGGTGGGGTGTGTGTGTGTGTGTGTGTGTGTGTGTGTGTGTAATGGAATATTACTCAGCAATCAAAAAGAATGAAACCTTGCCATTTGCAACAAGTAGATAGAACTAGAGTGTATTATGCTAAGTGAAATTAGTCAGAGAAAGATAAATATAAGATTTCACTCGTATGTGATATTTAAGAAACAAGATGAAGATAGGGGAAGGGAAGGAAAAATGAGATAAAAACAGAGGCAAACCATTAAGAGATTCTTAAATACAGAGAACAAACTGAGGGTTGCTGGAGGGGTGTTGGGTGGGAGGATGGGCTAAATGGGGGATGGGTATTAGGGAGGGGACTTGTTTTTTATTTTTTATTTTTTTAACATTTATTCATTTTTGAGAGACAGAGACAGTGTGAATTGGGGAGGGGTAGAGAAAGAGAGAATAGGAGACACAGAATCTGAAATAGACTCCAGGCTCTGAGCTACCAGCACAGAGCCCAACGTGGGGCTCAAACTCACAGACCATGAGATCATGACCTGAGCTGAGGTTGAATGCTCAATCTACTGAGCCACCCAGGCACCCCAGGAGGGCACTTGTTAGGATGAGCACTGGAAGTTATATGTAAGTGATGAATCACTAAGTTCTACTGCTGAAACCATTACACTGTATGTTAACTAGCTTGGGCTTAAATAAAATTTAGATAAATAAATACATTTTTAAAAATAAAAACTCCTTGATGAAGCAAAATCTTAGTTTCTAAGAATAGTGCATGGGAAGCAAATATTTCTGACCAAGTACATCTGAAAATACCTTTATTCTGCCCTCAGAATTAAGAAGGTAAATGATATATATTGGTCGGTTAGAAATACTTTGCCCTCAGAATTTTGAAAGTATTGCTCCATCGGCTTTTAATATGCAGTGTTCCTGTGGGATACTGAGAACCATTCTGCCTGCTAGTCCCTGTGTATTCTCTCTGGAAGTCTGTCTTTTTCTTTGTCCCAGTGTTCTGAAATTTCGTGTGATGTGGGTCCCATCCATTATTTGGAGCACTCTGTTGGACCCTTTCAGTCTGCAAATGCATGTTCTTCTCCTCTGTCCAATTTTCTTGATTTAACTTAATTATCTGCTCTTCTCTGCTTCCTTTTTTTCTGTACTTTTTCTGTAAATCCTATTATACTGACCTCTTGAGGCCATCTTCTGATTTTTTCATCTTTCTTCTGTTTTTTCATATCTCCATCTTTTTGGTCTACTTGCTGGTAAATGTCCTCAATCTATCTCCAAAATCTTCTCTTGAACTTTTAATTTTTCATTTTTTTAATTTCCAATATCTTTTTTTTTCCAAATTGTCTTTTATTATATAGTATCTTGTTTTTGTTTTTTTGGTATCTTTTCTTATCTCTAAAGATATTAATGGTGGAATGTGTGAGGTTTTTGTCTGTTTTGTTTTGCTTTTTAATCATCTTTCCTGTTTGTCCTATTTCCCGCAAGTTTTTTGTTATGATTTCTCTTTCCTATATATGGCTTTCCCCATATGTCTGTCTGGTAGCCCTTGGTTTTCTACTCATGTTTAAAAGTGGACGCCTAAAAAGCTAATTAGGTGTTTTTGAGAACACAGAGTTTGTTGACTGCGTCACTTATAGGGGGACCTGACAGGACCATTTAGTTTGGACAACCCCTGATCCGCAGGGAAGAGTCCTTGTCTCCTGCCTGAAAGGAGACATGTCTGGCTGCCAGCACCTTGGGGCCGGCCTGGACGTCTCAGCATTCTGCACACATACTAGATTTTTCCTTTTTTCAGCTTCGTGGCCCTACCCTTCGCAAGCCCAGTGACCTTCAGTCCTGGGAGCTTGTTCTCCAGGGAGTGTGAGGCAGTTGCCAAGCGATGTGGGATCTGAGAGGGGACTGGGCATCACACTGCTTCTCAAGGAAAGTTGTAATCCGCCCTCACTTCCTGACATCTGAGGGCTTCTGCAAATGTAAATTGGGTTCATTCTCAGCTTCCCCACTGCTGGCTTAGGAGTCTGTTTTCTAGGGCTTCTGATAAGTCCTTTAACACTCATCCATCTGGCCTTCCCGCTTCCAGAATTTGGCTTCTCTTCTGCTTCTTGTCCTTTTAGCCCTTCTGAGTGTATTCCTTTTTGAAAGGTCTTGGAAAAGGAGCAAAACTTTGTACAAATCACCACCTTTATACAGAACCTAATAATTCTCCTAGGACTATTTTGTGTCATTTTCTAAATTTTAGCCTTTGGCAACCTCCTATTTCCATATCTACATCTTTAATAGTATTTTTTAAAATAATTCCTGAGAGCTTTTGTGATATTCAGGTTTTTATAAGGAATGCATCGTGCCCTCCCTCACTTTAGCTCTATCTCCTAAACTTGACTTAATACAGTTGACTTTGCTTTTCTTGTTCCTTAAAGGAATTCCTAGTTGAGTAGATTTTAATAGCATGTCATCTTTCCTTATTGTGCTTGATTCTGTTATTCTTCAATACTTTCTATTGCAATTTAATGCTTATTAAGAGCCAACGGTGTATTTTAAAAATTGAACTAACTATACAGCAGTTCTGCTCAGTAAGCTGTTGATCTAAATTGGTGGGTAGCAATTCCTTTTAATTAACTGAATCCTCTATTCCCTGTCAAGGTACCTTCATTTCATTAACATCCCAGCTCTGCTTTTGAGTCATAACATTGCTTGTTAGGACAAGTTAGCTGTTACCTTTTACTTGTTAATACAAGTTTTGTGTATTGTTGTAACTGAATGTTTTTTGGACCTTGGCCGAAACTTTTGCTTACTGCCCTCATGCAGATCTAGTGCAAATTACAAAGTAGTTTTTGCCAACTCAGTTCTGCATTGAGCCATTTCCTGGTTACACTCAATTATTCAATGCAACTTTATTAGTAGTGGGGGCAATGTGGTACTGTAGACAGCACTTATAAGATGGCAGCCCTGCAGACAGTATTCAGAGACTGAAGTGGGCCTGGAGCTGATACACACAGGTGCCCAAATGGCATCAAACTGAAATATAACCTGCAGATTCCTTCTGTCAGTCTTTCCCATTTCAACTACTGTCATAAATCCCAAATGTGGGATTGCAGAACAGAATATGACTGCAGAGCAGTCAAAGAGAACCAATAAACAGGAAAATTGAAGCTGACCCAGCAATCCAAATTATTGGTATGAACAAGAATTAAGTGCTTTACAAGGGAATCAAGAGCAAAAATAAATTGTTGGGACCTCATCAAGATTAAAAGCTTCTGCACAGCCAAGGAAACAACCCAGAAAATTAATAGGCAACCAACGGAATGGGAAAAGATAGTTGCAAATGACATATCAGATAAAGGGTTAATATCCAGAATCTATAAGGAACTCACCAAACT
>NW_024080915.1:0-274111 GCF_003009895.1 Hyaena hyaena | reverse complement strand
AAAAAAAAAAAAAAAAAAAAAAAAAAGAATTAAGTGCTTTAAGTTAAAGATTAGGATATACCATTAATTCATAACCTAAAGCAGGGGTGAACAACCTAAGGCCTACAGGCCAAACCCTACCTGTTTTCTACTGTCCTATAAGGATGTTTTTATAGTTTTAAAGGGTAGTTTAAAAAAATGACGATGATGATGAAGAGGAGGAGGAAGAAGAGAACAGAAAGAGGAGGAGGAAAGGAAGGCTATGTAACAGAGACTATCTGTGATCTATGAAACCTAAAATATTTACTTTCTGGTTCTTTACAGAAACAGTTTGTCAGCCCCTGCTCTAAAGACACAGCTGGCTTTTCCTCATTCCTTCCTGTCCAACATGTTCCCTCCCCAGTCAAGCTCTCCAGGTCTTTCCTAGGCCTTTATCAACTTAAATATGTGTGTGTTCATGTGTGGTTTCAAAAAAATCAATGAAAAGTAGATTTGAATCACCAATTCTCAAGTTGGTGACATCTGAGCAGATTTATCAGTATGAAAGACAGAATTACGGATATGTATGTGTGCACGTAAGTCAGCTTGACCTATTATAGATTACATACCCAGCTACCATAGGAGAAAACAGTAAAACTATTAGCAGTGATTTTTTTTTTTTTTTAGCCCTTTCAGTTTAGTGGGAGATACTGTCAGAAAGACAGTGCTGGACTGATTTCTCTTTGTGAGTATAAAACATGAAAAATAAAAACATGCTTATGAGATACAAATGTCCTTTTACCCACTGAAAGCATTACCAAAAAAAAGGCTCCACTTCAGCACTTTACTTTAAAATTAACTAGGTCATTTTTTTAAATAAGGATTTACCAGCTATTCTCACTTCCTGCAGATATGTGCCAAGATCTGGTCTTTTCCATCAGAGATGTATAGAGTTTATCACCACTTCCAGTTTTCTCATCTTACAGTATTTTCAACCTACCTGCATGCTATGCTCTAAAGCATCCGCATATCATATCCATGTGAATTTTCCACAAACAAGTAAATTACCAAACACCTTTTTTTTGATGCAGCCAATTAATATAATGCCAATTATACAGTTTTATGTTCAACATCTACTATGATTCCCTGTGTGTTACGGGATGTTTTTCATATTTGCCTTGAGTCCATTGGCAAATTCAATGTACTTAGAAACTGATTTTTCCCAACAATGACATATTATCCCTCTGCTATAAAAAAGTAAATTGAGGATAGAACATTCCAGTGATTGTTCAGAAATAAAGCTTGTAAGGGCAATTTATGTCTCTAATACCCAGCTATGTCAAAATACAACCATGATCAATATTTAATATTTATCTTCAATGACAAATGTGAATGAAATGGTCAAGCAACTAATATAATGCTCTAATCAATTTCCTTTGATCCCCACTGTGACTGTGATCCAGAATTGTCCTGTTGGAATCGCTTCTCGGCCTTTTGGCTAAGATCAAGTGCAGAATTGTCCTGTTGGCATAGGATTCCTCTCCAACTGATAAACCAGACTAGTTCTTGCAATAAGCATGGAAGTCAAACATTACTTTGTAATTTCTGTTCTTTCTTTGCTGAAAAGTTTCATTTGTAAAAATAATTTTAATTGTACAGTATTGTTTATTGTTTGAATATTAGGTTATAGAAATCCAGAGACTAACATTAAGCCAGTCCCTTCATTTCTTTAAAAATGAGAACATAGGGGCACCTGGGTGGCTCAGTCGGTTTGAGTGTCTAACTTCAACTCAGGTTATGATCTCACAGTTCATGAGTTAGAGCCCCACATCATGCTCTGTGCTGACAGCTCAGAGCCTAGAGCCTGCTTTCGATTCTGTGTCTCCCTCTCTCTCTACCCCTCCCCCGTTTGTGCTCTGTCTCTTTCTTTCTCTCAAAAATAAGTGATCAAGAAAAATTTTAATGAGAAAATAAAATAGAATTCCAGAAATAAATTGGTCTTGAAACTTGTGAGCATATACTGCATAATGCACAGTATAGACTTGAGGGGGGTACTGTTTTCAACTGTGGATGCTTAAGGAAGAAAAATCCAAGTCCAAAGCACACTGTAGCTGATGCTAATATACTTTCTCTTAGCAAGCAGTAAACCAGCTGTGTACTTTTTGGAGGTTTAATCATCTGAGATTTGTTAATGAGACCTAGTGCTGACCAGGTAGAGCAAGGGAACTTGTATATAATACAGAGATGAGATGAATAGTTAATTTAGGGTATGAAACTTATTCCAAAATGGAGTGCATTGAAGTTACAATAAATATCCCTAAAACATCACTAAATTTTTTTAAAAAGTAAATAAAAGGGAGACAGAAGACATTAATTAATTCATAATAATTGAATAATTGATGTTATCAAGAATAGTCTAAAGAAGTACAAAATCTTTGAAATCCCTGAAGGTTGCCCACTACCTTATTCTGGCTAATCTGTTCATTTCTGAAGTCTCATTTCTGAACCCATCATGATTTTCTTAAAAAGAAAGAAAAAAAAATCACCCTTTAGAAACAGATCTGGAAAGGTTTTAAAAGTCACTGTTGCTCTGATAACATGGTGACACATCAGCTGTGTTCCTGTAGTTAATGAGCTTATATACTCCTGCAGAGAGAAAGCTGAGCCGTCCTGAGGGACTATAACATGGCAAATGCTCCCAAGCAATTAGAGGCTGATTAAGTGTTTATCTCATTTACAGGTGGGAAGGAAAGAATGAAAATGAAGTGGGCAGATGTAAAGAGACCGGCAAAATTCATGTGACTGTGGATCTCAAATACTACCGACCAACTGAAGTGGTAAGGACTCCTTGGCCACCCAGTTGGTGGCCACATTTGGCTGGCTGGGAAGATGTTCTTAGTGAATATCTTCAGTCAGCCTTCAAAGCTTTCCATTGGGTTCTTTGACCTCCTTCAATGGTCAGTTCCCAAACCAGAGTACAGTGAAATGAATTTGAGATGTTATTCCCAGCACAAAACTTGAGATGTTATTCTCAGCACAAAATCTATTGCTTTATCAAGGAAACAAGGGTAAAATACAGCCAAGGAAATAGTTGTTTTGAGAAACAGAGACTCTATCCAAGGCAAGTCTCCTCACATTATTAGCTTTAGTAGCTGATCCCTGATACAGGATGTCTGACTTACAAGGCCCTCCATGACATGCAAGATCTCAAGACCAGAAGAGCTACATACTTTCCCATATGCACATACACTCACACATGTACACACACTCACATGCGCTCACATGCACCCACACAAACCTAAGCCATAAACAGTCCCCCTGTACATTTTGTTAAGATTTAGCTCATGTACTGTCCTGCCTATGAATCCTTTTCTGGTCAATATACTACTACCTCCTTCATTTGTATCTACATTATATGATATCCATAATCATGCTATAGCACCTATTATAATTTATTATACTCCTTTGTTTACATGACCTTCTCTTTTTACTGAACTGTGAATTCTTTGAGGATAAGGACTTTTTTTTTAAATATCTTAGGCTATAATAAGTAGGTGGTTAATAAATGTTGACTGATGGGTGAATGAATACAAAAGTTTTCTATATTAAGAAATGACCTGTAGATTGTTAGCACCTATTATCCTCCTTTCCCAAATTTATAAAGGTTTTTAGCTTGGTGCTGTCACTTTAATGTGGTCTACCTTCACACTATGGTGACAAAACCCAGCATGTTAAGTAGATCTAAAGATAATCAAAAACAGCATCTTCAGAGAGAAGTTCAGAGCTTTCCTAATGAAATGTACGTTAACTGCAAAAATAGAACTATTTTATCTGTGCTTTGAAACTTCTACATTGTACAACCTTTCAGAGATTAGGAAAACCCCAGAGAAGAGAGGCTGACAGTGAGTATGTCATCAGTAACCACCTCTAAAATGTCTTTTTTAACAAAAGAATAAACTTCATTTCATGTACTCTGACACACAGGAGGAAGTAAAAAGGAAAGGAAATCAGCAGTGCTTAGAGACTAGAGCGGTAGAGTCAGTGTATTGTCTTGGCACAGGGCGTGGCTGGGTCTCTAACACACAGTGAACAATGGTTCCCTGTGCTAATGGCAAGTGGGTGTGCCAAGGAGAGGATGTGCTCCATCTCTGGGGGAGGAAGATACCAGTACACTCCTGCTGACACCGCAAGGAATGCCTGTCTGTGGAGCCCCCTAGCCGCACTGGCATTTGTTTCCCTGTCCTAAAGAGGTGCCACAAGGATGTCATTTTTCCAGACCATTGCACAGATCACATAAATGGATGAATTTGTTTCTGTCCTCATGAACAAAAATTGTCATCTCAGAGTGGAAAATTTACCGAGCCGACAGAAACCTCCATCCTTGTAACAACTGAAACATGGTTCTTTCTCTCTCTGACACCAAAATAGTTTCAAAAGCGAGGAAGTCATTAAGAATGGCTTGTCTGTCATTCTTACTTAGGCAAGGTGGGGAATTGATAAGGACACAAAACAAAAGAATTTGTTGAACAGGAAAAGGACCCTTGGACTAACAAGACAGTTCTTAGAGTCCGTATCGACCCCTCTTTCCTGCCCCGACACTGCATCCCTCCTCATTTCTCTTGTCCATTCAAATGTCATCATCATACCTGTTCTGCAATTCTGTTTACACTAATGTTGTTGTACGTTAGTACATCTTATTTCATATGCTTGCTTGCTTTTGTCACCTGAGATGGAGCTCTCTCCCCAGATTCCCTTTTGATGTGGGATTCCCTGCTTGATTTAGGATTTTTAACTACATTTCATCTTTCTAAGCCTTTAGGCTGTGATCATTTTTGTTCACTCCACTTCAACTCGATATTCTGTTGGACAAGCTTTTCTTGTATAGTGAAACTAAACTTTTAACCTCATTTCTCAAAACAACAAGTTTTCCAAAACTTGGACCAGCTTGACAGACTTATATTGAATTGCCTTAGGGGTGATAGTATTGTTCTAGTTGAAAGGTGACCAGAACTGGAGACTGACTTGTAAATGAGCTTTCACTTAGGTGTGGGGCCTTAATAACCAACACATCTAGAGTCATTCAGCATGAGTCCTGAAAAGCACCCAGTTTCTCTGAGGTTTGTCAGCACTCAGTGTAGGGTGAAAAGGAATTTTCCCAGGTCTAAACTGGATCCTTCCCATGTAAGTGTCTTAAATCCATCTTGCAAGCGCCAGAGGCTTTTTTCCTTTCTTCCTTGAATTCTTTAAGTCTGATCTCCTGATTAGCTTTAATCATGCATCCTCCAAGATTTTCAGCATATAGGGCACTCTGAAGCCAAAAACATAAACTAAACCTTCTTAACAGTCAAATGGTTCCAAAATGACTGCTAGGGAAAAAATATACCATCAAGAAAATTTGAAAAAATGATAAGGACATATCACGTCTCAGAACATCAATACCCTAATGCAGCTATAGGGATTTAGAAGTTTATGTTGTTTTTTGGATAAGAGTCAGGCTAGTTTTGAGAAAGCCTCTTTACTCCGCATAGGACAGCACTACCCCAGAAGAGACCACTGATGATGCCATATAGAACATACTTCCACATGCAGTGGAATTTTTGTCCTCGTTGACTTAGCCACCAAAAAACCTTAAATTTTGCTTCTGTTACCAACATGGAAGGTCTTGAAAGTTTTTGCTCTGAGCTAAGGACTCTGGCATCCAATTAGAGCTGAATGGAATCACAGTCTTTTAGTTCTTTACCTATCAACCTCTATGTTTCCTTTAAATGTTAAGTTTGCCTCTGTGAAGATCTTGATCCTAGACATCAGACTTTAAATCTCCCATTGCCCCTGATTTCCAGTATCTGGTGGTGGCAGTATTAACACTTGAGTTCTGTGTCTCTTAAATATCCTCTCTTGTATATAATTTCCTATATGTGTACCCATTTATACACAGACTCGTTGCAATGTGCTTCATTCAGAAAGAAGAAGTAGTATCATGCCTAAGTGTAGGCCATAAGGCCAGAATGCCTGAGTTCAAAAACTGCCGGTGATTAGCTGTGTAACATTACGCAAGTTACTCAATTTTTCAGTGCCTCTGTTTCCTTGTCTTTAAAAATAGAATCAATAGGAAAGCAAGAAGTCTATAGCAGTATTGAAGAATTAATAGTCAATTATACAAAATGCTTATTAAAATAGTATCTGGCACACAGTAAAATACCGAATATTGATGCTATTCTTGTTATTTATGTATTCATTCATTTACCAAATATTTACTAAACACTATCTTAGGCCCATGAACAAAACAGACACATTCCCCACCATTGTGGAAATTGTACATGTAGAGAGAGGTATAGATCAGTTACTTAAATCTAGTACCTTTTTAAAAGTACAATGACACATGGTAAATTGTATAGATTAACCAGTAAAAAGTAGATAAGCATAATAAAGGCCTCAAGCCAACATTAATAAGTACATTGATATTTTTATTCTTGATTTTTATCTTTTCTGATTCTCCTTCTGAAGCTTTAGTAGCTCTTCAGTGGTATGGAAATTATAATATTGATTTATTACTTAGTTTAAAATAATCATGAGGATGTCTTCATTTTAAGAATTTTTCACTTGGAAAATTTGCAAAGGTTGGATTAATGAGAAATTTGTTTGAATGTGCTGAATTTTTAACCACACCAAAAATCAATCCATTTAAGGGAAAAAAAAGGCTGAGTTTTGTTTTTGTTTTGTTTTTTGTTTTTTCAGTTAAACTAACAAAAATCTTTTTTTTTTCTGCAGAGTATTTTAGGAAATGGCATAGGGGATACATTCACAAACCAAAATTCAAATCACATACTTTTCATGAAAAATATCTTGACTTAAATGCTACTAGATGTTGTAAATTAAAATTTTTTCTTGCTATTATATTCGTTTTAACATTCATTTTTCCTGCCATTGTATCTCTAGTGTCCTCAATTGTAATTGGTTTTTGTTCTGTTTACTTAGATACTTTATGTTTATTACCATTCTTTATAGGTATTAGAAAAAATCATGAGTTAAAATCCAGAATTGAGAAGGCAGTAACTTCAAAGAAGTCCAACAAGCTAGTTAAAACAACACCTTCCTTCAGTAAAAACATGTGGCCTGTTTCTAATCAAATTACCATATGCTTGTCGAGTTGTCCCCTCTGCAAACTTTTCCTAATATTTTTCTGTAAATGATGTTAAGTTAAATGGCCCATAATTGCTTGCTCTATTCCATAGTCCTGTTTAGAATAATGCTGGGTAACACTTTCCAGACCTCAGGAATCTGATCTGTCATCAGAGGACGTGTATAAATGCCAGCTAGAGCTTCCCTCAGCTCCATCTCTGAGTACTGGGGGTCTTGAAACTGTCCCCTTTCTCTCCCATCTCTGTTCTAACCACCTTCTCACACTTCCCCTCCCAAAGCAGGAAATTAGATCCTCCCAATTCCAACCCTTCATCTTCTCTAGCACTGTTACAGCCAGTTGATCCTTCCCCGTCCTGATCCTCTGACCTCCAAAGCTCTAATCCTACCCCTCCACTCCTGCTTTTCTTTGTTCCTTGTTTTGACTGGTGGGAGCTAGGGTAAGAAGATGCAGAGAGAGCAAATTAAGGGCTAGTCCCTTTCTTCTTGCATTCCTGGACCTGTAAAAGAAGAGGCTGTTCTGTACGACCCCTTCCAATTTTTATGTCCTAGCATTCTCTGCTTTTACAACTGTCACAGTGGAGTAGGATGCTAGCTCTAATGTGCCATCATAATGCTTCCTCTGAACTTCTTACTACTTGTATTTTATAAATAGTTTATATCTCTAAATCACTGTTTATATATTTTAAGCCTCCCTCTTAGGCTCCTCATACTAATCTTTATATCCTTCCTTAATCACATTGACCTTTCCTGCCCTTTTCCTTCCTTGGACTTAACCAAAGGAGCTTTAAGTTTCAGTCTCTTCAGTTGATTCTCAAATATTCCACTGTATGTTTTCCATACTTCATAGGATCCCATATAGAACCCCTAGGGGCGTATAACATTCCTCTTAAGCCTGTGTTCTTTCCTTGGTTGCTACCTTCCTCAAGAGCACTTCATATCTAATGAAATAGCAATTGCATACTTATTATAATGCCCCCAACATCCTGTTTTTCCTTGAAAGTTCTCATGATTAGATTGTGATCAGAACAATGTAATTGAAGATTCATAAAATGTATGAATATACATAAGTATATACTTTATCTTATTTAAAAATATTTTTTTATTTGTCCTAAAAACTCTCTGGTATCCTTCTATAGAGGGGGCTTTTTCTCTGCACCAATAAGGAATTCCTATAAAATCTGTATTTTTTTCTTTTTTCAAAAAAAAAACTGTGCAGCTAATGACTACCCCCATTTATAATTACAGTGTTGACCTCTTGACATCTACAAAACAAATTACAAAATCTTAGAAATTTGTTTCAGCCTCTGCAGCTACTTTTTAAGAACTGTTAGTACTTGAGTTCAGCTTTTACCTCAACTAGCCCTGATGCAGCTCACTCAAAGTATAGAATTTCTTAGGGGAGACCCATCCATCATGGGTGTGATCACCTGTTCCGTCTTCATTTTCATCCAGCCAGTGAGATCTGTATTCTGGAATTTTAGAAATCCCCTTTTGCTGTTTGTTTGTTTTTTAAACAAATTGACAGTGTTCTTCCTGTTGTATCAAGCTATATTTATCTCCTAAAATAAATACAAAAATCTTTATTCATGGGGATTTTATAGATAAATCTACCTTTGGTTTCCTTCCTCCATCCTTTTCTGCTTTATCTTCTCAATAAGTTAAATTATTCCTTACCAAGTTTGATTTTTTTTCCCCAGAACTTTGTTTGCTGAAGAACAAAATATTCCAAATATTTCAGGTCTACCAAAATTTAGTCATGTACATTTACTCTGGGCTCCTATCTATCTTTATCTTACCCTCGGCCTCCTGTTGCCTCATTCTCCTTGCCTTTGGCTCATGGCAGACTGGTTTCTTCATTCACTGTCACATCTACCAGCAAAGGTGAGAACTCATTTTACTGCTTTTGCCAGAAACCTCCAAGTTGGTATGCACAGTTGATGGTCTAACTTAGTGGCTCTGAACTGCCTCCTAGATAATTATACATTAGGTGGTTGGCCTGCTGGTAAATACCCAGCTCCATTCCGCTGCTGTTCAGTATAGGCACTGTCCTGAATAGCAAAATCCAATTTGTACATTTTGAAATACTGTGGTAAATTTGCTGGTTTCTTTGATAAATCAGGTGTGCACTGCTTCATGAAAAGCTGGTATAAGTATATCTAAACTTAGGGGCACCTGGGTGGTTCAGTCAGTTGAGCATCTGACTTTGTTTTTAATTTTTTAATTTTTTTTTTTTTTTGAGGGGAGAGAGAGACAGACCATGAGTGAGGAAGGGGCAGAGAAAGAGGGAGATACAGAATCCAAAACAGGCTTCTGTGCTGATAGCTCAGAGCCTGATCCAGGGCTCAAACTTCCCAACCATGAGATCATGACCTGAGCTAAAGTTGGACACTTAACCGACTGAGCCACCTAGGTACCCCGAGCATCTCACTCTTGATTTCAGCTCAGGTCATGATCACCCGTTGATGGGTGCAAGCCCTGCATCAGATTCTGCACTGACGGTGCAGAGCCTGCTTGGTATCCTCTCTCCCTCTCTCTCTCTCTCTCTCTCTCTCTCTCTCTCCCCTTCTCCTCCTCCTCCTCCTCCTCCTCCTCTTCCTCCTCCCCCCCATTCACTATCTCTCTCTCTCTCTCTCAAAATAAATAAATGTTAAAATTTTTTAAAAAGAATATCTAAACTTAGAAATAAGTAGGTTTCTAAGGTACTAAAAGATTCTCTAATTTTAGGATTTATTACCAGAATCCTTTAAAAATAGTATGCCCATTGTGTACATTTAAAATATAACTCTTATTTACCTTTAGCTTCTCCAAAATATGTCAGTATATATATAAAATAAAATATCTTTATATGATTGAGGACTTAGAGATTCAATTCAAAAAGAATGTTTACTGAATTTCTACCATGGAGATAAGTTCTAGTCTCTCTGTGAGAAATGTAAAGATGAATGAGATAATATTCTTGTCCAATGGTAACTCTCAGACAAATGAGGGGGAGGAGCTAGGAAGCTATTGGGACAGTCAAATGCAGGTATAAGAAGAAGCTAACTGAACCAGGGCAGCAGAGGCGAGAAAATTGGTGACAGATGCCAGGACATTGCAGAGATGGTGACCACAAGATTAGGTATGGATTGGATGGTGACATGTGGATGACAGAGAGGAACTGAAGGTGACTCCCTGGAGTAGAGGCTGAACAGTGATGACAGGTGGGAGATAATGATGCCAGAACCCACATCAGAGATGTAGAAAGAGGACTCTGTTTGCAGCGGGAGGTGTCAAGGAGTTCTATCACATTCATGGTGCCTTAGGGATATCCACATAGCAATATCAAGCAGGAGTTGGAGCCAGAGGCCTGGTGTAAAGGAAAAGAGGTCAGACTTAGGGCTAGTTATGCAAAAGTAAGAGTTGAAGCTCTGAGATGAGCACCCTGAAAGAGGGCATGGTAGGTGGGAGGAAAGAAGAGCATGAACAAAGAGCTAGTCACAAAGCCAGGCAAGTTTGAATTCTAGGAGATAAGTCTCAGAAACATATTTTGAAAAAGTACATTAAGAATTCACAGAACTCTGGGGCATCTGAGTGGCTCAGTCAGTTAAGCGTCTGACTCTTGACTTCAGCTCAGGTCATGATCTCACATTGGTGAGATGGAGCCCCTACTTGGGCTCTGTGTTGACAGCGTGGAGCCTGTCTGGGATTCTCTCTCTCCATCTCTGCCTCTACCCTGCTCTCTCTCTCTCTCTCTCTCTTTCTCTCTCTCTCAAAATAAATAAACATTTTTTAAAAAGTTACAGAATTCACAAACCAAGCATCTGTGTCCAAGAGCCGTAGAGCCAGACTAAAGTGTCTGCCATCCTTGATGATTATCCCTGGCCTTCAAGTCTCCTTAAGGAGCTAACTAAAGAGTTTATATTAACTGGCAGATGATTACTACATCTGAGTCCAGGCAAAACTGAATGTCAGATATAAGCAGAGACCTCATTTCATATTGATATGTCCTGGAAGGTTACAAAGCATTTTAGAATTCTTAAAGATGAAAGAGCTTATATAAATATAAGATACTTTGTGCTGCTTATTACCACTTTTATTACTGTCATCATTATCATCATCACCCACTGCTGTGAAATCATTAGTTATCAAGAGACATCTGAAAAGATACTTTGAGCTCATCAACTCCTGAGATTGTCTTTTATTTAAATATTTATTTTACTTTGCATCTATTAACTTCATGCAGAAAGGGTTATTTGCTGCTTACCAGCTCTGTACTTCTTGATCCTATGGCAGAAATGATGATCACAGTGAAAATTAGGGAGTTGAGTTAGTGACCTTCTCTTCTGACTCTGCCTAAACTGTGTATTCCCAGAACCTATAATAGATCCTGAGATCTAGCAGGTTCTGTGAGTACCCCTAGAATGTAAGTATCCCGAGCAGGCTAGAGAGCAGCCACCAAAGAGAAGACATTAGGCGATCATTAACGTTCATAGTGCTCCATTTACCTGCCAACTGCACCCTTTCATCCTCCGTCAGAAATCTCCCTGCAGAAATCTATCTTTGTCCTTGCTTCTTACAACCAGCTAGATGTCACTTGTATAGTCTAAAATCTGTGTTGGTTTCCTATTGCTGCTATAACAAATTATCACATCTTAGCAGCTTAAAACTACACAAATATATTATCTTACACTTCTCAATATTAGGAGCCTGAATTAAGTTCCACTGGGGTAAAATCAAGGTATTGAAGGAGGTGTCTTCTTTCTGGAGGCTGAGGGTTCTCAGGCTGTGGGGTATTCAGTTGTTGGCAGAGAATACTTACTTAATCACTTTGACCCATTGCTGGATCACAGTGCTTTCTGTTTGGAAAACACATTATTTGTCACTTGATGGGAAAGAAGAAATGGGGGACTAGTTAATTATCAGTTTAAAGTTTAGTAATGTACATACTCAAAAAAAAAAAAAAACCACTAAAACACCAATAGGCACTTGAGCAACTGTGAATGAGGACAAATAATCCCTAAGTCTGAGGGAACACTAGGCAAAGAAACAAGAACAGGCTTCCTAAAGAATGGGAGCTTTAGAGTAGAGTTTTGGAAAGACTTGTTGCTTGAAAGAGAGAGAAAGAGAGAGAATGCACTCCAGGTTGGGGCAGCAGGTGTCCAGGTAATGAACCAGAGGGGCCTGCAAAGACAAAGGGCAGGGAGCCCGTCACACGGAGAGAGCCTGTCCCTCACAGCAATAATGAGAAACAAGGCTCGTCACCACCAGCTCTCCTTCCCAGCCTCCACTTGGCACGCAGCACATCCTCTGTTCCGTGTTGCTGTGCCTCCTGCCTGTCTGCGGCAACTCAGCTGCTCCTCCTCCTTTGTTTCTAGCTTCTTCTTCCTGTATTTTTACCTTCTTGTATTTGTCTTCCTGTACCTCATCTTCTCTTTTCTTTCTGTCATGAGTCTTAATATCAGTCAAGGCATCATCCTTAAACTCTATGTAGCCACTATTCTTTTTTTTTTTTTTTACAAATAGTTTATTGTCAAATTAGTTTCCACATAACACCCAGTGCTCATCCCCACAAGTGTCCTCCTCCATGCCCAGCCCCCCTCACCCCCACATCCATCAGTCCTCAGTTTTTGTCAGCATTCAAGAGTCTCTCATGGTTTGCCTCTCTCCCTTTCCCCCACCATTTCCTCCCTTATTCTCCCCCTTGTTCCTCAGTTAAGTTCCTCCTAATCCTCCTATACGTGCAAACATATGATATTTGTCCTTCTCTGCCTGACTTATTTCGCTCAGCATAATACCCTCAAGGTCCATCCATGTTGCTACACGTGGCCAGATTTCATTCTTTCTCACTGCCATGTAGTATTCCATGGTATAGATAAACCACATCTTCTTGATCCATTCATCCGTTAATGGACACTTAGGCTCTTTCCATGTTTTAGTATGTAGCCACTATTCTTTCTGAGAACACCAATCTGCCTTGTGGTACAATGACATCTGACCCCTAACTGTCTTAAATTCTGTAAGAGTGCCCTTCTCATGTTCTATGATGTTAGTTAAACAAGTTCTGTGTTCGAGACTAATTCTTAAACAGTTCACAGCTGTCTTACTGCTTAAAGGGCAAAGTCAGGAATAGAGACGACCTTACTTTCACAAGAGGCATTTGTTTATCTCATAAACATGGGTCCTTAACAGCCATTCCAAGATCAATCTAAATATGCAAGTTTTTTTTCCAAATATTCTTCAACTTTATAATGAAATGTTTCCCAATCTTACAGGGAATTTGTTGAGAATTAAATTAATCCTATGTGAAAGTGGTATTAGAAAGACACTATACATTTTAGATTCAGTTATTTCTATTATTTTTGGAAAAAAAGGTTACCAGAGGAAATGTGCCTAGATGATCATCTAAAACCACTTGTTGAACTTTTGGGAATATGTCAAGTTTCTCTAAGTCAAGATGGTGAAGAAAACTAATCTGTTTCTGAATTCGTTTTAGCTTTGGAAAGTTAGGGAGTGAGTGCTATGTTGCCTTATTGAAATTCTAAAATTTAAAAGAAAGTGTAGTGGTAATATGAATCTGTTCTACTGGCTAGCATTAGAAATTTAAAAAGTGTAAGTCTCAACACTTTTTATTCCCAGTCCTCACACTTTTATAAATCTTAAAGCTTCGAACTTCTCCTTACTTCTGTTTTATCCACTGTAGCATAACAATGACTATTTCCTACCAGTCTCAAAGGGCATATTGAAAAACTGATGAATTATTAGTTTCAAGGCCCTGCACAAAATGTCAGCCCTTTGGTGAAGCCTCCTTTTATTTCTTCAGGCAAAGTTAGCACTTAACCTCGTGTGAAGCACTTGTCCCATTGTATTGTGATGTGTCATTTCCACCTGGGACCTTGGGGGCAGGTATGACATCTGATGGCCTTGGATAGTACCTGGCATATAAAAGGGGATCAATTAATGAATGCATGTATGCCACATCGAAAGATCATTCTTGTGCTTTCCAACCGGCTCTGGTATAAACAGAATTACTCAAACACTGTAACAAACTATAAATTCCAAAATAGCAAAAAAAAAAAAAAAAAAAAAAAAAAACAGTATAAAAATATTTTCCTCTTTTTCTTTCTATTTGAAATTCTACCTCAAGATGAGGTATTGAGGTGTTCACGCCTTACATCTGTACATCCAACCTGTAAACAAAATTCATATTCCTTTTATATGCCTCCATCTCTGTATATCCCCTTTTCACAAGTTCTTTATTTCTTGCCCTTTTCTTGTCTTATGTTTTTGCTGATATTGCCTTGTTTCCTTCTTCATCTTTTCTGAAATTCTTTTTTCCAGAGGTTTCTGATTGTTTCCCTACTCCCCTCCCTGCAACTTCTTTCTTAAGCAATTCAGACCATCTCAAATAAGCTTTTAACCCATTCCAACCCACCAGAGTTGTTTACTGGTGCCTCTTTATAGGAAGAGCTGGTAATGAGGATATTACGGTCTGACTCTAAAGTAGGTCCCTTTGGCATCCATCTGGTGTGTTGTGGGTACACTGCTGTGCATTGCCCATGTGAGAAATCTTATGTTGTCTTTGAAGTCTTGGAGGGAGTGCACCAATAGCATCACATATGCAAAAGACATGCTAGGTTGTTTCTAATCAAGAAGAGTACACTTGCCAGACAGAGGCATTTTCAATTTTGAGCTGCTAATAAGAAATGCCCTGGTGGCAGCTCCCATCTTTGTTTTATCTACTCTGAGACTGTTTTTGTGGAGCAAAGTATCATACAGCATAAGAGACGCTCAGTTGTTCTTTTGGCTTTGTGCATTGTACATGTTCCTCTGCTACTTCATCTCCAAAACTTTTTGAATAAAAAAGTGAGTATATCGGGCCACCTGGGTGGCTCAGTTGGTTGAGCATCCGACTTCGGCTCAGGTCATGATCTCGATGTTCATGAGTTCGAGCCCTCCTCGGGCTTTGTGCTGACAGTTTGGAGCCTGAAGCCTGCTTTGGATTCTGTATCTCCCTCTCTCTCCACCCCTCTCCTGCTCTCTCTTTCTCTCTCTCTCTCTCTCAAAAATAAATAAACATTAAAAAAAATTAAAAAGTGATAAGTATAGAACAGTAAATAGCTACAATGACTGGTACTTTTACTGTGGAGCCAAAGTCTACCAGAAACCTAATGGCATGTTATCTCCCCCTCACTTAAATCTTCAGTGTTTTTCTGGGTTTTTTTTTAAGTGCAGACTAAAATTTAAATATGATTGTGTAAAAAAGTTAATAGTCGTTTAGAACAATATTTTTTTAAATTCTAAAATAAGCATTGGACTTACAGAGAAGATTTTCCTGTTAAGGCTTGCATTGTCTTCCTCGTTGTGCAGCCATTTTGGTAAAAAATTACAGTCAGATGCAATGGAATAAGCTTCAGACCTACTTTCTAAAATAAATATCTAAAATATAATTTTCTTAATATTGTGTTTCCCAAATGAGGAGACATGGTCTGGTTGAGTGTGGCTCTCGCTAAAAATTTTACCTTATACTGAGGATGTGAAGAAATAATTCTGATGGACCCATGGATCAAATCCATGGATCAGAAAAGAGGGAGAATGTGGATCAAAGCAGTTCTTTTTTGAGGCCTTTGTTTTGTGTGCTGCCAAGTTGAGATAAGAGAGAAGCCATTTTCACAGTTTGGCACATCTGTAAAATGTAGTGTGAAGGTGGGGGGGGGGGGGTTCCATGGATCTTAAAGGCTGTTTTTCTATTGGTGATATGAAATATTCTCTTCATGAATCAGCACCTCCCACTTGCCCTAAAGGTGGGATGGCTGTTGATACCAATGCATTGTCTCCTCTTTCAGCTGGTGAGGGAGGGTAGTGGGAGGCAGTGCAGCCTAAGGGAGTAGACACTGAACAAACAATGCCAGCACATCCGATCCTAGTGTGGGCGGGTGGTGGGTGCCCGGGAGCAGCAAGGGCTTGCACCCAATCATTACATATGGTGCTGAGCAACCACCAAATGATCAAGAAAGGAAGTGAAAAGATAAATCGCTAGAGTCCATTAGTAAAACCAGGACATTTCTTATCCCATAAGGACAGCAGTGGGTAAGAGAGTAGTTTTAATCATGGCTCTCTTTAACATATTTATGAAAAGGGTGGCACTTAATCTCCTGTCACTTGGGTTTGTCTGACAAAATATAAAACTAAATTTAGTTGCTTGTCCATTTAGAGCATCCACTATGGGCATATTACTTCTAATTTATTAGTTTTATATTTGTGACTCGGTTCTGCATAGTCTTGTATGTATGGTTTCATCACTTTGGGATAAGCATGGATGTGAGGGCCATTGCCTTCCAGATTTCTGTAACACAAATAACTTCTTACATCTGCATCATTGTCCCTATATGTTGATGTACATTTGTCAGTCATTTCAATTCAGATCACTCTGTCCTCAACCCTTCCCAGCTAAATATTTATATTGTTCTGCTGCCTACCAATTTTGAAATCCAAACTAACACCCATTGCTTCCTAGAAATACTCTCCTCTCCTTTTCTGCATTTTCATGATGTTGCTCTTTTTTCTTTCTTTCTTTTTTAATCCAACCTCTTTTCTTTCCTCCTTCCTCCATCTTTATAAGTTTTCCAAGCAGCTAAACTTCATTTCTGATTCCTTTATACTTTGTGATCTGCATCACAAACTGAAAGGTAAAGCATGTATTTATTTTTAAACATGAGGGGATAAGTCATTATTTCTTTTGGATCTTCTATCTATGTAGGTGATATTTTGTGCCTCAGTTCCCACTATAGACAATAGGTTAGAAATATTTTTTTTGCAGTTGTTTTTTATGGAAATTATTGGCAATGATATTAGTTTATTTATCCACAGGAAACACCAAGGAAAAAACATTCTGGTTACATAATTAGGAGCTGAGATAGAATACAGCATCAGAAGGTTGTATGTTTAGCTATCTACAACCTTAACATCATCTCGGGGTCCTTGTCTTCTAAATGAAGAGTGATTATGTTAACCTACACAGAGGTACTGGGAGGCTAAGTTAATGTTTGTGAAACATATTGAGATTTTATGACCAAAGATACTATCTTAGTATAAATTGATGTGGTTATTATCAAAGAAAACTTCTCTAATAAGGAGTCTGAATTAATTTGGCTGAATTAGTCAACCTCCTCTGTGTCTACTGTGAAGCCCCAAACCTCTGATCTCTTGGAATTTTCTCTCTTAATCCTGGAGTCTGTTTCTAGGTGTTGGAGAAGATTAGAGAATAGGTCATGGTCACAGAATTATAAACAGAGGAAATGTGTCAGGTATTTGTAAACACTCAGATGAAAGGACTGGACCAGGTTTGCAAGGCAACTACTTCAGGTGACTATCCAGCACAGCTACTCAACAGATGCTTGCTGGATGCACATCATGTCAGCCCTGAATGCTCATGGTGGCCTTTATCATGCCATATTAACAGTCTCTCTACCAACTCAACCCATGTGGCAAACAGAACTTTGGTCCATACTGCACAGAATATGACTGGCTTTTAAATGATTCTCTTTACCAAATTGATGAATATATCTGCTGTATTCTCATCCATAATGCGGTGAAGCTTCTCAGGAATATGCACATATACAAATGCTCTTCCCTGTCTGATGGAGGGTGGGAATGAATATAAAGTGGAGTATTTAGAAACAAAATCAACTTGACAGGCATGGTGGAGGTAAACAGCCTGACTTCTGCAATAATCATGTTGACAAGCAGTGACTCTTGGGAAGCTTCCAGGTACATCATGGACTCAGACTTCAGGGACTTAGGCAATATAAAACAATCTTTTAAGGTCAGAAGTCGTTTACATTAAGTAAGCTTATATGGGCTGGGGTTTTATGTTATCATTGTATATACATATGTAATTTTTATTGACTATTTCCAGAAATAATTCTGCAGTTAAGCCACAACTGTTGCTTGAGATGCAAACTCTTCATTCTTGGGTGCTCTTCCCCAGTTGAGCTAGACAGGTTTACAACTGAAAGTCCATTTTCATTGAGAGAAGGGACATTTTCCTTCACCCAAAACTTCAAGTTCTGGCTTTGAAACATAACTCTCAGTCCTAATTTTAAATCCTAGTTACAGTATAATTTCCTGATAAATTCCTCTTTTCCCCTTTCTTATCTGACATAAGCAGCGTCTCAAAGCCATGTAAGAGCCAGTCAGAGAATCAAGTTCTTGCCTTAGAAAACAGTCAAGCCTTGGCCCACATCACTTGTTCATTTCTGTCTGCTCTTGTGAAAATCAGCTAAGTTTTTAGCTGATGCTTCTTCTAGATTCTGGGGGGTAAAGGGGAGGAGCAGGAAGCAAATCACCTTGCCTTGGTGTTGGCCTTTGCTGCCATTTTGAAGCTTTGACAGATCTCTGCTGCCTTGCATCTCTGATTTTTCCAGCACAGAACCTCATTGTTATTTCTTACAGGTGCCTGGGGAGCATTATCTTCTCCATCATCATTTCAGATGGGGAAACTGGGGCACCAAGAGGCTGAGTGACTTGCCTAAGGTCATGCTGTATGGTAGTAGCCCAGCTGGTTTCCAGGCTGTGGTTCTCCATTAAGCCTCCCTTCCTTTTCTCCAGGGTCATGTGTTCTAGGTCACCTGTAAACTTTGCCTTCTGCCCCTTGGCCTTCAGGGACACCTGCTCTTGATCTGTTCCAGCCAAGGTCCCCTCAGCTCTGGCACCAGAAGGGATGGCTGGCACTGTGATTCTGTGAATGTCTTCCCTGGCCTTTTTTTTCTCCGTGCAGCTTTTCTTTATTGCAGTGAGTGGGTTTGCACCTACTTAATGGTCTGAAACTATAAACCCAGCAGGCAGAGTCCGGTGATGTGTTCAGAGGATGTAAACCTGTCCTGTCTACCTGCAGAGTTGAGGCACTGTGAACCATTCACAGGCCATAAGAGAGCATTATTCATTTGGCTTCTCTCCCCTAGTAGTTCTGAAGAATTGTCTACAAGTGGGAGGGGCAGTGGCCCAGCTGGAGTGCATCACCGTATCACCTGACAATGGCTCTTTGTCCTTTTAGTGTGTAACTGGCTCACATTTTACTTACCATGTAAAAAAGTCTTTTTGAGGAGTGCTTCTGGTTTATGTTTAAAAGAGAAATCAAAGCCACTGAGAGACAGCATAGTAAGATGTGACCCTAGTGGCTTTTTGCTCTTCCCCTGAGGCTCAAGGGGAATGTTAGCAAGGCCCAAAAGCCCACCTGGCAATCACTATTGTTTCTTTAATGTGCCCTTGGAATTCTTAGAATAGACTACTAGATTTTAATTTAAATGGAATATTCTAATAATTTTTAAAGGAATATTCCAAAGCATTTATAATAGTCATAGTTTGGGAGAAAACCTAACCTGCTTTTGCCAGTATCCAAACCATTTTATGGACCACTTATCTGATGCAATGGGACTTTCTCCCCAACACCTTCTTCATAGCTTAACTGTATTATTATTAATATCATACTTCATTGCACAGCTACTTCTTTATCCCTGAGCAGTTCAGATTTGGACCCACCCCATGTGGCATGTTTGTTCTTCTCACTGTCACTGTACCAACAGTGCCCCCAGAGGGGTTCCAACTGTAAGGTCGGAAGGGTCCCCCTTCCCCATTCCTCCTCCCTTCTGCCTCTCTGAACATGCCCCACAGCTTGCTAGGAATGCAAAAGAGTGACATTTCCAGCATCTACAGAGTTATGGCCTTCTAGTTGTTTCCCCCCTACCTGTGAGATATATAAAGATGCCATGTTTTGTTTCACACACTTTCTGTGAATGGTGAACAAATGGCTCACTCTTTATGGCCCTTCAAGCCTTAGGAGGGTGTGGATGGGCAACTTTCCCACTTGGTGCTCCTGGTTGTTTCCTCTCTCTGCCATTAAAAATGGATGAACAATGTATTTGTTTATTATTATTTCATTGATTTATGCCTTATTCCAGAAAATGTTTAAGAAAATATAATTACCTCTGTGAGTACTAAGGGCATAGCCTATTTTGTGAAATCTTTAGAATAATAACAGAGTTCATACTCAAAAACATTTTCCTCCCATAAAGCACATTTAAATGATATTGGGGCCCAGCACTGCCCAACAAACATCTATCTTCCCAATAACATATTAAAAATACTAATAAAATATTTTAACTGCACCTAATTACCATATATAACTTTTTTTTCTATTTAAGCACATGTTCTGAATTCCAAATCTAGGTGCTAATGACATAGATCATTCAGGAAGAGTGGGGTGGGTGGGTGGGGAAGGATGGCTGCCCAACAGATGTTCCTCTAGCCAGAGCTCTGTGTGGTCACTCTGTTTGAGGGCTGCCCTGGGGAATACAGAGGGCACTTCCACAGAGTGCCTCCCTTCTGGACAAGATAACAGTGGTCTGAAACAGAGCCTTTAAGAAAGTTGTCCTCTCCTTACTTCTCTGAATTGTATGGCTATTCAGTCTATCTTTAAAGTCTCCTCTCCCCCTTCTATGAGACCCAGAAGTATTTTTCAGCAATATAAAGATGAATGGAAAGATAGATATTTTGCAAAATCACAATCTTTTTGGCCCACGTTTTGACCCCGAAACCTTATGAGTTGGTTTTGCTTTCTTGAAATCACATAAAAAGCATGGTTAACAGAGATGTGGTTCTGGTGGGCACAATGGAGATGTAATTTTAATTCCTTCTATTCCCAACCAATAATAATATTGAAATTTTGGATAAACAACATTGGAGAGGTACTGAAACTTGAGATTCACTTAACTGCTAAAATACTACTCTGTTATCCACAAACCACCAGTTATAAATGTTTCCATGCCCGGTTCAGTTGACAGCAAGAGAATTTGGAAAGTTAGAAGCTAGGACCTAGTAAGAGATGCCAAACACTTCCTCGCCTCCCCTAAAATATTGTCATGAATGTTTGCCTTTAAAATAATTTCCTTGGGGCGCCTGGGTGGCTCAGTCGGTTAAGCATCTGACTTCGTCTCAGGTCATGGTCTCACGGTTCATGGGTTCAAGCCCTGCATTGGGCTCTGTGCTGACAGCTAGCTCAGAGCCTGGAGCCTGCCTCATATTCTGTCTCCCTCTCTCTCTCTCTGACCCTCCCCTGCTCACACAGTCTCTCTCTCAGAAATAAACAAAACATTTAAAAAATTTTAAATAATTTCCTTAAGGCTTAGAGATCTGTTGGACAACCTAGTGTTCAATCATAAAAGATAATTGTGTAGGATACTTCAAATTGACATAAGGCACCAAAGCCTCTAAAAGCTGCATTCATTCAGATTTGTTTGAGATAAAATGTTAAGTAAGAAAAGCAGTATTGAAAATGTACAAACAGGGGTGCCTGGGTAGCTAAGTTGGTTAAATGTCCAACTTCGGCTCAGGTCATGATCTCACAGTCTGTGGTTTCAAGCCCCGCATCGGGCTCTGTGCTCTCCCCCTCCCCTGCTCGCTCTCTGTCTCTGTCTCTCAAAATAAAATAAAGACATAAAAAAATTTTTTTTAAGAAGAAACGTACAAACAATATTATCACAACCATATAAGAAAAGTAAGAAAAAGCTAGAAGGAAATAATCATTCAGTCACATTCTTCAGACTTCTCTTGTATTCGGGCTTCATTTCAGCACAAATGTGAACACTGTTTTGATGATACACCCTTAAGGGATCTTTCTCTCTAATGTACTATATTTTCTAAATATTTGCTGATGAACACATATTACCTTAAAATGGAAAGGAAAAAAATGTTAGTCACAGATCCCAGAGATGTTCTCATCAGTTAACATAAAAGCATGAGGAAAAAGACAAGTATTTTTCACAGGGCCTCAGATTAGAACAAGTGAACAGAAAAACCTGGATGTTTCCCTGGGCTTCATCCTTTTCTTCATGGCCTCCTTCCTCTAGCAAACCTTTGATCTTGATTCCTGAATGGCCCGTGAGTGTATCACTGCCTCCAGTGCAGCCAGTTTCACCTCTTACTTTCATCCCTTTCCCTGGCCCTTCCTCAGAATCATCAGTGCAAAACCACCACAACCTTGTTTTGAAAGTGCAGATCTGACCCTGTTCCTCCCAGCCTCAGGCCTTCGGATGCACTCCTTTTCTCACATGGCCTTCTTGTCTCACTGCCTGCCCTTCTGTTACTGTCTGGCTCCATCCCTGGGGTGACTGGGGATGCCACTTCCCAGGACTCTGACATGACATCCCTTCCCTCTACCCACCTCATTCCCAAACAGTCCTTCAGCTAACTCTCCTCCTTCCTCGGGGCTTGGACTCATGGGTAGTTCTTCTGGGAAGCTTCCTCCAATTCCCAAGACTGAATGAAGTGGTTCCCTCTTTCATTTTTCTGTAATGCCTACACTTCTCAAGTGCTGCCTACCACCCTTCGCAGCCCACCGCCTCTTGTCCAGGATTTCAAAACCCAGAAAGCTCTGGAAAAATCACATGTTTCTCATAACCCACCTGTCAGCACAATCTGGCCTGAATGGACACAGGACTATTTACAGTCTATCTTTATTTCATTTAGCATGAATGTTCATAATTTCACACCTCTTTTGCTAAAGGGATTTTAATTTTGCTGAAGAAACCTGAATGTGTTTGATTATGGGGTGCTTCTCAGACATTGCTGGGGGTGTTAAGAAAGATGGAATTAGGGTAACTGCATTCGCCATACAACTTCCGACAGTGGAAAAGGGGCACTGGCCAGATGCAACATCGGGACAGGTGTAAATGGGGCTGGCCCAGACAGACTGGGGCAACATCCACCTGTGTGTGCTACATGTGTCATGTTGTTTTTCTTGAAGCCAAACTATCTCAATTCCACAATACTCCCCAAAGCTTTCGCGTAAGGGATTGCACACCTGTGTCCTAATTGCTGGTTTCTGCGTCTCCTTCCGCCACAGTATTTTAAGCTCTGTAAGTATAGGGAAGGTGTTTTGTTCCATTTGTATCCCCAGTGCCTTGCCAGATACATACACCCAAGCACCCCCATTGTCCTGCATTTTAACCATGAGTTTTATCATTAGATGTTTTAATAGCAAAGCCATTTAATAATCCAGTTTCAGGGGCATGTGGTTAAGTCAGTTAAGTGTCTGGCTTTGGCTCAGGTCATGATCTTACAGTTTGTGAGTTTAAGCCCTGTGTTGGTCTCTGTGCTAATAGCTCAGAGCTTGGAGTCTGCTTTGGACTCTATGTCTCCCTCCCTCTCTCTCTCTTCCCTTCCCCTGCTCATGTTCTCTCTCTCTCTCTCTCCCTCCTCCTCTCCCTCTCTCTCTCTCTCTCCCTCTCCCTCTCCCTCTGTCTCTGTGTCTCCCTCTCCCTCTCCCTCTCCCTTTCTCTCTCTCTCTTAAAAATAAATAAACATTTTTTTAATCCAGTTTCAGGGCTCCTGCGTGGCTCAGTTGATTAAGCATCTGACTTCAGCTTAGGTCATGATCTCATGGTTTGTGGGTTCGAGCCCCGCGTCGGACTCTGTGCTGACAGCTAGCTCAGAGCCTGGAGCCTGCTTCAGATTCTGTGTCTCCCTCGCTCTCTGACCGTCCCCTGCCACACTGTCTCTCTCTCTTTCTCTCTCCAAAAAAAAAAATTTTTTTAAATCCAATTTCAAAGATACTTTTTAGGTTGAACAAATGTGTATCAACCACTCTCAAATGACAGAAGAATGGTTTTCATAGCCAGATAGCCCTAATATTAGTCCACAAAGCATACAGACAGGGCTATGTTTTATTTATTCACTTTCTGTTCACTTCTCATACATGGAAATGATAATAAAAACAACAATTCTAGCGTAGCATTTACTGGGCATATATTATATAGTAGGCACTATGCAGAGCACACGTTGTGCATTTTCTCATTGAGTCTTTTCAGTAACATCATGAGGTAGATATTTTTATCTTCCCCATCCATCTGTTCAGGCCCTCTTCCTCTCTGGGGTGTTCCTTGGATTTCCTGAGTTTCTTTCTAGCAGTCTCACTGCCTCATCCTCTTCCTTCAGCAAACCATCTCAACCTTCCTTCTTCTTCACAAGCACATTCTCGCCTGTTACCTGTTGTGGTTCCCAATTGCCTAGCTCATAGATCCTGCACTACTCTGCCCAGCCTACTCATTTCCCTCTTGGTCCACATATCCTCTGTACCAGACAGGGTGGTCCCCTCACTCCCTACAAATGCCCCCTCCTAGAATTTTCTGTGCCTTTGCTCAGGCTCACCCTACCCACTATAATGTTCATTTTCCTTTTGATGAAGAAGCACAGAATTTAATCCTTGTAGACAACGTTGTGTTATTGGCTGATTATATCATCAGTGATGATCTTGTCCCCTTAGCAAAAATGTTAACTTGTTAGAGTCAAGAACCATGTCTTGTCTTGCTATTGTATCTTCACAGTGCCTGTCACTGTGACTGACAAATGATAGGTGATTAATACTGTGAGTAATGGCATTAGAAAGTAAGGGTGCACCAGCATTCAGAAATACATCTTTCACATGGGAGAACCATGTTTTTAAACTCATTTTTACAAGAAACCTGTATCAAAAGAAAAGAAAAGGAGAACAGAAATGTGATACTTCCAGTCCTGAACCTGGATCTAAATATCAAATTATGGAAGAGACACAACTGAACATCACTACAAATGAAAAAATAAAAAATAAAAAAAAAAAACAGAAGCCATGGCATTGTAGCTTCTATTACTCATTGTGAACCAGGGAACGGTTATGAGATACTCAAAACCACAGTTCTGTCTTGGGCCACTTGAATGGCAGTGTGATGCCTAGGAGGAGCTTCAGTGTCCCCTATTCTCCCTGCTAGGGCAGAGCGTGGCCAGAGGTGCTGACAGACACACTCAGGGAGACTGGCTGGCTTACTGTGCACTGAGTTACTAAGTGTGGGAAAGAGGGTTGTAGTCTTTATTTATACAAAATAGCTTTCAATGAACTTCTACCCAGTACAGAGAAAGTCATATACAAAAGCAACGTTCAAGAAAATTGTGAATGAAAGTTCCTAAATACTTGAGCTACAGACTCCTTTTTGGTATGACAGGACATGTTCAGATATGTTGCATTATCAGCTTGGGGTGGAACTGGAGATAAGAAAGGTGAACTCAGGTAGCAACTGCCTTGCCTTAAGACTATTTACAAACCATCAGTTAAAACGTCTGCTCTCCCCAAGGAAGGGAGAAGGAGGGAGAAGGGAAAGGGAGAGTGGGAAGTAAGAGAGAGGGGGAGGAGGGAGAGTGAGAATGAGAGGGAGAGGGAGAGAACCATAACTCTGTACTTGCTCCCAGTTTGCCCTTCCATGCCCTGCGTGTCCGCCAACTCTGTTGTTCAAGAACAGCTATCACAGAAGGAACCCACGACACAGGCCCTCTCCTTGTTGTACTGAGGAAAGATCCCAGCTTTCTCAGCTGAAAGGCGCTGCTGCAGCTGTAACTCGCGACATGTGCTGTGTTCGTCACTTCAACTTGTCTTTGCACATGTGGGCTCCTGTCCAACTGCATTAGGAAATCCTCTGAGGATAGTGATCTCGAACACAAAAACCAGCAGTCAAAAGTCAACACAATTGATCTTTTCTCAGTGAGGACCAGGGCGGTGTTGTCACAGAGAAGAAATTATCTTTCATAGAGAAGTGATTTCCCTCAGGGTCACCAGCAGGGCAGTGAGGCTGTGTGGTTGTCTGCAACTCCACGTTCTGGAGCTCTAAGACCCTAAGTGCTTATGGCTTAAAGGCATCAGCCTGGAAACCTGCAGAAACTTACCCCTGGAAGCTTTTAAAGGCCGTCACTCCCCACTCTACAGGCTGACGCCGCTGTGACTGACAGTGCTGTTAATAACACCTTGGCTAGGGGACGGGGAGAGGGAACAGAGAATGACAAGGAACGAATGCACAGGTGTTTGTCTTCATTGTGGCTTCTCTCAGAGGCATGTTTGTTCTTCCCTAAGGAGCAAGATTCAGTACATCTAGTGTTACCCTTTCTAGTGCTACTTAGGACTGGCCCCCTCCACACACATAATTATGAAACATAACAGAATCAGTGTTGTTAAGAAAAAGGTCAGTACATTAACCTCTCAAGTGGGCAAAGAGTATTTTTAATCAAGCTTCTGGGGAAAGAATGGAAGACATATGGTTTAGTCCTGGCTCTGCTACTATGTGTTTTTCTAGTTTTCCTCTGCCTCAGTGTCCTCATCTATCAAACCAAGAAGTGAGACCAGGAGTTTCCACTGCCCTAAATGTCTTTAATTCTATGAAAGATTCTCTATCAGTGCCTGAGTTAACATATACCTTTACAAAAAGTCAGACCAGGCTACTCTTGTTAAAATAAGACATTATGTCAGGCATTGCTGGGAAAACAGCTTTTGTGGTACCTTTCTTCAGTGTCTATCTGGTCTTAAAGGGAAGATTCCAATTTCAAGCTCAGTAATACCCCAGAGAGCTATGTGTCATTTAAAAAGAATCTCTCACACCCCCATCTCAAAAATCTTGGACATCTGACATATTATAACATCATGTCTCCCTATAAACAGCAAAGTCCTACATTGTGAATCTGCTTTTAGCCACTTTGGAAAAACCCTTTCTCTTTGAATCAAAACATGTTTTGCTCAAATAAAATTATTTGCTCTATCCATCATAGGTAAGTAAAACTAATTCATTTTAAGAAATTAGGCTTATAGAAATGGAAGAAATATTTATAGAAGGGTGAAAAGGAAGAAACTCATTTATAAGTTTTTATATAAATGTACATATAATTTAAAACTAATAAGACTTTGGGGCACCTGGGTGGCTCAGTCAGTTAAGCGTCCAACTTCAGCTTAGGTCATGATCTAAGGTCATGATCTCTTAGGTTTGGGTTCTAGCCCTGCATTGGGCTCTGTGCTGACAGCTCAGAGCCTGGAGCCTGCTCCAGATTCTGTATCTCCCTCTCTCTCTCTCTGCTCCTCCCCTGTTCACACTCTGTCTCTCTTCCTCTCAAAAATAAATAAACATTTTAAAAATTTTTAAATAAAAGTAATATGACTTCTGCCCCACTGACCTTAAATGGCCTAATGTAAGAAAATGGGATGGGATAAATTATCTTATTTTTGATTCTCTTTCACACAGAGCATAAGAGAAAATAAGATTAATTTCTTATAAATTTTAATATATAGCCTTTAAATTGTATAGACTGTATGCTCAAAAATTGCCTTAGTTAAGGAAGGAAGTTGCTCTGTTGATGAAGGAAGACTATCAAAGTAAACGTGGGTTTTAGACCTGAAAACCCAACAGCAAGGAGTAATCAGGTAGGGAAAGAGTGCTTCTAGAGAAATTGGAATTAAAAGGCAGGACTTTCATCATTTTTATTTCATTTGACATGTGAAAACAATAACTGAAACATTCACAATGAAAAGAGGGTTACCTGTGTTTTTGATAAATACAATTTCTGTGAAGAATTAAGGTCACATAGTTCATTATAATCCAAAGCTTAACAAACATAGTTCATCCCTTTGGATAGAATGATGTACTCCACTATAAGGAATGGGAGGAGGAAGGAAAAATGGGGTTAACAAAGAAATGGACTGTAAATATGTGAAGGGGCATCTCTAGTCGTTCATTGCACAGTTGATCACCTAAAGCTTTCTGAACCTCGACATCACTATCCACCCTCCCCCAAGTGCCCTCCTTTTAAAGGGCCACAGCCAGTTTCTCTGCCATTGTCACCAAAGAGTCTGCCTAGGATCCTGTACTTTGCTATTCTAATTTATGAATAGGATAAGTTATGGCTGACTCTCCTTGACTCCTGCCGCTGTTTGTCAGTTATCTTTTAAAATACAGTCATAGTCTCAGATTTCAAAAGTGGGGCTGAGGTGGATTTTTGCATCTAGATCGCATATGTGCCTGGAGTCCAGTGATAGACAGTGACTCCTGCAGGACACTCCCCACAGGTGGAGAGGAGTGGCCTTGGCGAGTTTTGTGCTAGCACCTCCATCTGTTGTACAGAACATGCATCAGACAAAAGAGCTCAAGTCTGCAAAACACCAAAAACAGATACCATTCTCCTATGATGTTGCTACATTTCTCCTTAAATCAACATCCCTGATGTCGGCCTTTAATTCACCCTATTTCGGCCACCAATAAGAATTTAAAATGTGATATAGAATCCTTCCTGTGCAGCTTCAGACTGCATTCAGGGTACTAGGAGCAAAAGGAGTATAGACAGGCTTCTTTTTCTTCCTTTGCCCCCAGGGAGAAACTAATACAGTTTATGAAACATACTCCAGGTTCTCCCCTCCCCTCCTGCTTTAAGAAGTACTAAGGAGCCCAGTTTGATCTGTACATCAAGTTTTCTGTTTTTTATTTTCTTCTGATGACTTTTGTGACTTTTTGAAAATGAAATGAGAAAATTACTGATTCTTTTCCAGTAAGCATAATAATTAAATTCAGAAATAAAAATAAAAGCTTATCAAGAGTAGAGGCACCTGGGTGGCTACTCATTTAAGCATCTGACTCAATTTCAGCTCAGGTCATGATCTTGCAGTTTTGTGGTTTCGAGCTCAGCATCAGGCTCTTTCGAGCTCTGCATCAGGCTCTGTGCTGACAGTGCAGAGCCTGCTTGTGATTCTCTCTGTGTCCTGCCCCTTCTCACGCTGACTCTCTCTCAAAAATTAATAAATAAACTTTAAAAAAAAGAATTTTCCAACAGTGGTTACAAATAAAAGTGAGAAGTTTCCTTAAATGATAAAAAAAATTCTCATACTCAGATGAATTAGTAGAAACATGAGGATTTTTCCCTAAAGAAATATTTCTTTGCCTGCACTTCTATACAGTCTAAAATTTCTGCCACACTGTTAAGTACAAAGTACAGTTGACCCTTGAACAACCTGAGTTTGAAGTGCACGGGCCCACTATGTGCAGATTTTTTTATATGTATAAATACTACACAATGCTCTAAATGTATTTTCCTTTCTTATGATTTTTTTAACAGTATATTCTTTTCCCTAGCTTACTTTATTGTAATAATACAGTATATTATTCTTATTACATACAAAATATACCTTAATCACTGTATGTTTTATTGGTAAGGCCCACAGTCAATAGTAGACTATTAGTACTTATGTTTGGGGGGGAATCAAAAGTTATATTTGGATTTTCCACTGCATAGGGGGTTGGTGCCCCTAACCTTGCATTTTCAAGGGTCAACTATGTTTCAAACTAAACAGTTTCCTATTGAGAGTCTTTGAATAGATGGACAAAATAGACAAATGGGGGCAGATCCATTTTTTTGTGGGAGTTTACACATTTGGGGGCCTCCCTTGTAGAAAAGAATGTAAAAATAACTAACCTTTAGAAGTTTTTTACACATGTGGAGGACCATGTGAACTGTTCTGGGCCCCACCTGGGCCTCGTCGCCTCAGGCCAGCCTGGTTCTGTCACAGGGAATATATCTTTGCTCCTTAGCTGCACCAGGGAGGACAGGAAGCACAGCTAATGCATACTGTGCCATGATCTGCGTGGGTCACAGATACTGCCTCCCAGAGATGTCCCCATCCTAATCCTAGAGCCTGCGCCTGTGCCACCTTACATGGCACATGCAGGTGTGATCAGGTGAAGGGTCGTGAGATGGAGAGACTGTCCTGAATTACAAAGTCCTTATAAGAGGGAAGCAGGGAGATTAGAGCAGAGAAGGAGCTGTGACAACAGAAGCTGGGCTGAGTGACGTGAGGAAGGGGCTGTGAGCCAAGGAATGCCCGTGGCCTCTGGGAGCCAGAGGAGGCAGGGGAACCAATCCTCCCCTGAAACCTCCAGAAGGAACCAGTCCTGCCCACACCCAGAACTGGAAGAGGATGTGTTGTTTCAAATCACTACTCTGTGGGAATTTGTTAGGCAGCCCGAGGAAAGGCATCACACTTCCCTGACTGCAGCATTTCCTTTCTGGCCCTCCCAGCACACCTCCCAGGATCCAGGCCTTTCTGAATGCCCTGCTAGGCTGCCCAGGGCCCGCCTCAGCCCCTGACTCTGGCTTTTTAAAAAATTTTCCTAGCTCCCATATTCCTTATTTCTCTTTCCAGTCTCAAAATATAACCCCCCAGGCTTATGTTTCCAGCATGATGTGTAATCTTCCTTTACTCTCTTCCTTAAGGAAGAAACAGACAAGTCCCTTACTGGAAGAGCAGCACAGAATACCACACCTCTGTAACACTCAAGGCAACTTCTCTTACTTAACACAGTGTGGATCTGTGCTTTTTAAAATAATACATAGACATAAACATAGAGTAGATAGAGCCTATAGAGCACAGGGGGTTGATGGTTTTTAAGGGTCCTAACTCTGAGCTACATGTTAGTTTTTCATGAAAATGGAGATAGAGAGTTTTTGTCACTCCTTTATTCTAGGCTGTTATCAATGTATGCCCATGAATCCTAGTGGCACTGTCTACTCAGAATACTTTTGGAATTTCCATTTGGCCAGATGACAAGAAAGCATTCACAATCCTAAGGAGTAATTTATCTGCTCCTTCCTGAGGAAATATGCACCCCTACCACAAAAAAAGGAAATCAGGCCCCAGGCTGCCGCAGGCGGCACCTCCACCAGAACACTTCCCCGTGTCCCCAGGTCGCACATACAGGAGAGAGATGATGCCTGGAAGGTGCCAGCACACTGCCCTCCTCAGTGCAGGGTGCTGTGGTGCTCATTGCTTCTCCAGTTCAACCCCACTTTGTCGACCTAACTTAAAGCAGCAGTCCTGAGTCAGCTCATCTCCCTACTATCTCATTTGCATAGTCAGGAGATGGGTGATTCCGTGTATTTTTTCTAATAAGCAAAATCCCAAGATAAGAGGCCACCGCAAAACACTCAACTCTTTCTGGAAACAGAAGAAAGACTCTGCTGAACTTGTTTGCAAAGGAGGAGGGTGTTCTTCCTGATACAGATGCATGTGTGTATTTACCACACAGGGGCGGAGAGCAGTTCGGGGAAACCGAGTTTGGATGTAAAAGATCTCAGTCCTGACCTCATAGGTGTTGCCCACCCATCCTAGGCCTCATCTCCAGTAATATTTCACATGTATATCATCTATAAATACTACAGTGTGTGTATATGTGCATATATACACAAAGCTAAAGTATACATTAACCAAGATAAGCTGTGTCTGCCAGGGCTTTAATCTCCCCAGGAGGCTGTTATTACTGGAGTCAGGCCCTGGAGCACCAGCTGAGGAGAGGAAACTAGATTCTAGTGTGTCAGGCCTGGGAGGAGGATCTCTTTGTCTCCCCTTTTCTTTTTAGAACACATGCATAAATAGCATTCACATGTGGCCACAGATGATGTAATATGTATGACTTGTCCCTAAAGATGCCTTTCTTGTCAGTGTGTTAATTTTTGGAGATACTTTACACATGATAATCTCCAAGTAATACTAGATTACTATGAAACAAGGGAGAAGGAGGTGCTCTCCTAGCATTTTCTCCATTCAATTTGAATAATCAAGGGTGGAAGTAGAGGAGTCTGGGTGGCTCAGTCAGTTAAAAGTCTGACTCGTGATTTCGGCTCTGGTCATGATCTTACAGTTCATGAGATCAAGCCCCATATCGGGCTCTGCGCAGACAGCACAGAATCTGCTTGGGATTCTCTCTGCAGTCTCTCTCTCTCTCTCTCAAAGTAAATAAACTTTTTTTTTTTAAGTGAATGATAATGTGCAAAGGAAAAACGTTTTCCTTTATGAGCTTTCATTGTTTCCATTTTACTTGGCATCTAGTCTAACCTCTGCTTATGCTCTAGACCAGTGGTTGTTTTCAAATTTGAGCAGCCATCAGAATCACCTAGAAGGCGTATTAAAACTCAGAATCCTGGGCTGCATCCCCAGAGCTTTGTGAGGCATTAGGTCTGGCAGTGTGCTCCAGAATCCGTTCTTCAAACATGTCCTTAGGCGATGCTGCTGTTGCTCTGGGGACCATACTTTGGAAACCACTGATTTAGAACATGAGGTCACAAAGCCCATGGTTTTTGCATTGTTCTCAGTTTAGAAATATCTTAGGTCTTGGGGCGCCTGGGTGGCTCAGTCGGTTAAGTGTCCAACTTCGGCTCAGGTCATGATCTCATGGTTCATGGATTTGGGCCCCGCGTCGGGCTCTGTGCTAACAGCTCAGAGCTTCGGATTCTGTGTCCCTCTCTCTCTCTGACCCTCCCCTGCTCACGCTGTGTCTCTCTCCCTCAGAAATAAATAAAAACATTAAAAAAAAGAAAATGGAAAGAAATATCTTAGGTATTTTATTACTAGTTCAGTCTCCATGACTGATGAGGTGACCAGCCATCCCAGTTTGCCCAAGACTGAGGGGGTTCTTGGGACATAGGGCTTGCCATGCTGAAACTGGGAAAGTTCTGAGTAAGCTGGGAAGTATTAGCCACCTCAGTTACTGATCCAGCTTCCCAAAATCCTTTCCAGAATGACTCAGCTAAGGTACTGACACAGGGAGGTCCATTTCCAATGGATCCCTCCTTCCACTGAAAGGACTGTGAGGGGCGCATGGGTGGCTCAGTCCATTAAGCTTCCAGCTTAGGCTCAGGTCATGATCTCATGGTTTGTGAGTTCAAGCCACACATCAGGCTTCAAAATGCTTGGGCTTCTGTCCTTCTTCTTCCACTACTGGCTATATAACTTAGACCAAGTCACCCTTTTTACCACTCCAAGCCTCACTTTCCTTATCTATGAAATGAGAATAATAATGCCTTCCCTGTGTTCCACCTTAGCTTGTCTTGAGAAGCCATAGAAATATTGTTGGGGGAACATCTGGGTGGTACAGTTGGTCAAGTGTCTGACTCTCGATCACAGCTCAGGTCATGATCTTACACTTAGTGAGTTCAAGCCCCAAATTGGGCTCTGCACTGATAGCCTAGAGCCTGCTTGGTATTCTGTCTCTCCTTCTCTAGGCCCCTTGCTCACTTGTGCTCTCTCTCTCTCAAAAAAAAAAAAAAAAAAAAGAAAGAAAGAAAAAGAAATATGTTTAGGAAGTTCTTGGTAACCTGACAAAGTGCTAAACAAATGTGTGTATGGTTATTAAATCTTCTGCTTTTCTTAAAAAAAGATTTGGTGCATCAACTTGAGGAATATTTACTCAAGTGAAAAAGAAATAAAGCAAATTAAAGTAGCCATCATTAGCAAAGAACTGAAGAAAATTCTCAAGCTAGGGAAATGGTTCTCAGCTGATTTTATAAGGATTAGCAACTTGTATGACCCATTCCATAGCAACCAATTGAACAATGGTCCTGGTCAGTACGAAGGGACACAATGAGAGGGGTAGACCCCTCTCTTTGTGAAATGCTCTTTTGAAGGCACTGATTACAGGTGTGTAGAAGTAGGCCAACCATGAGCTGTCACTTCCTCGGGGTTAAAGGGTCTCATTACATTTCACTGTGGTTATTTTCTTTTTTACGTAAAACATTAGGAACCCTAGAGCACTGAACCAAAATCATGAAATATGATCATCCTTTTGTGAATGCACTGCTTCTGCCTCTCCTACTTTCTTATTCTCCTTCATTTCCTCTCTGTGCAAAGATGTGGCTGCCTGTAGCTTTATCATCTAAGTTGATACACATGAATTAAATCATGTCCTCTCATTTCCTCCTGCATTTTTTTGGTCAAAGTTCCAACTCAAAAAAAAGTACATGATTGTTTTCAGTCAGGTTCAGCTTGCTTACAGAGCCATGGGCTTCTCCTCAGCACTCTTTGTTCTCAGGGTTGAGTCACTGGGTGCCAGGTATTGTATTTAAGCCAGGAGAGGAGCACATGGGCCCCAAAGAGGAGGTGCCAGAATCTGAGAGTGACAGGGAAGATTCCTTAGCGCAGGGACCTTACAGGGAGAAGTACACATCTACTGTTCATAACCTTGGGAGTATTGTCAAGAGCTACTTCCACACTCTACTTGTCATGGCCAAAAGTGTCAATATAGACTTCAAGGAAGGACTGACATATTAAACATTGTCTGCTACTTCACAAGAGAACCCTCTATAATAATATCTAGCATTTAGAAAATCTGTTTCCTAATACTTACCTGGCAGGGGAGATACCATGATCAAGAAAATCTGTTTCCTGTATATCACTGTTATCCCTTACTCTTCTGAAATAGGAAACATAATTAAATCATTCATATTTAAAATATTGCATTGCTAGGCAAGTATTGTAACAGTATTTATATTAACATACCTGTGATTTCATAGAAAATCTTATTGATATGAAGTCTCAAAGGGAGCTACATTTGTTCTACTATTTCAAAATCATTCATTGGTTCAGCATGTTTATTGAAGGCTCAGAAATCCATGTCTTTCTAGTGGTAACTCACTGTGGAGATTTATAACCCTTATCAGAAATGATGATTCTAAACAGCAGCCTAGCTTTTTAGCATTCTCCACATTGCATATTATATAGGTGATGACATGTAGATTAGTTGTCTTTGGATGTTTTGTGGATGTTTTGTTGTGGGCTACAGTTGTCAGTCACAGTAAATGACCAGCCTCTCACTTTTACCTTCAGGAGAGCTTGTTTGTTTGTCTTAATGGGTTCTTAGAAAGAGGAATGAATCTGTTCTCTGATTGTAACACCAGACAGGGACAGAAGGAACAAAGAAACAACAAGAAGTTCTACTTGGAGCAAAATCTTCCTTGTGTAGGAAGACATGTAAAGAAAGGGAAAGACAGGAAAACTGTAAAAACTGTCTAACCTAAGAGCTTTAGACAGTTAGACTCACTAGCCAGAGTCTGTCTTAAGTCTTGAGTGTACAACTCTAGCGTGAGCATCTATAAAACTAACATAGTTTTCATTTGAACAGATGTCTTTTTTTTTTAATTATTTCAATGCTTTTATTTATTTTTGAGAGAGAGAAAGAGAGCGTGAGTAAGGAAGGGGCAGAAAGAGAGAGAGAAAGACAGAATCTGAATCAGGCTCCAGGCTCTGAGCTGTCAGCACAGAGCCTAATATGGGGCTTGAACTCATGAACTCCTAGATTATGACCTGAGGCCGAAGTTGGACGCGTAACCAACTTAGCCACCCAAGCAGTCCTATGCCTACCTTTTAATATTGTTAAATCAAATACAGTAATGGTCCACAGTAAGTACCAGTAAATGATACTGTACTATTAAATGAATTTTAACATATTTTTTCAGTTTAACAGCTCTAAAATTGAGATCCATGTGACTATACAAATGACCCTAAAAATATTATATTTGAATATAAATTTTATTTAAATATAATTAATTATTAATTTTAGAATCCTAAAATTAATGGAATTTAAAACATTGTGTCATAGTTTAATGGGCAGATTTTTCCTTTCTCAGGAATAGATAAAATAATGGTGCCTCTTACAGCCAGTTGCATCCTAGAGCCAGTGAAACAGTATTATTATCATTATCCTTTTTCAAGTCATCAGGGAAGGTGCTGTACATGTACATGTTTTAATAATGCTATCCTTGTTCCACATTTTGTGGCCTAAGACCTTCTCTTTATTACATTTAGATGTGCAGTGAAGAAGAGCATAGATTTTGGAATCAGACAAACTTGGTTTCAGCTCTCAGCCTATCACTTAGTTGCTCTGTAACCTTGGGCAAGTTGTCTACTCTCCACATTGCAGTTACCTCATACTTAAAATGGGAATAATAGTATTTACTTGATAAAGTTGTTTTAAAGATTGAAACGAGATAATGTACATAAAACACATCATACTTGGGAGTATGTAGTACACACTCAGTGAATGATGAGGAGGGAAACAAACTAGAAACTATGCCTGCTAGTGACAGACCCTTATCCTTTGGATTTTCATTGATTTCTTTTCTGCAGTTGGGAAAAGTCAACCAAAGTCAACCCTTGTCAAGTTTATGACCATGTCAAGTGATAGCAAAAATTAAGTATGGGGGATATCCACTTCCAACCAAAGATGGAGTGACAGGGACCAGATTTACCCTCCAGCCCAGAATAAGACAAAACAAAAATGACAAAATATACAAGAAACTGCTTTTCAATTCTCTGGATATCAGGTGGCAGAGAACAGTGATCCCTGAGAAATGGGAAACAAATGAGCCCTCAAGAGAATTTCCAAGATCCAGCCTGGGGACAGAGTAGCCAGAACCCAGCAGATTCCCTAAGTTGAGAGGACAGAGATGGGAGTTCAGGGAGGCTGGGCCGGCAAGAGTCTGTAGGACAGAGTACCAAAGAGGAGAGAATTGCACAGATTACTCCAGAGTGGGGCTCCCCTGGAGTATTTAGGAAAGTACCTATCAGCACATACATATGAGGAAACTAAGTCCGGGGAAGAACCACCTGAACAAGTTACAGGGAACAGTACCAAGCATTCACACAGGGCTGGGAACATTGCCTGTTCCTACCAGCCAGGTTGGAAAAGTTCAGAATCCACAAGCATTAATTGGAGTGCTTAGAAGGGTCTTGCCCTTGTAGTGGGGATTTATTAGCCCTGGATTGGGCACTGCTCCAGACCTACCCAACAAAGGAAGACCCAAAAGGACCACACTTAATCCAAGTAAGTTAACTGTGTCCCAGAACAAAGTTCAAGATTATTTACAAGAACAAAAATATCTACCACCCACAAGGTAATTTCAATGTGCGGCATCCAATCAAAAATTATCAAGTTTGCAAAGAAGCAGGAAAATATGTCCCATAGTGAAGAGAAAAAGAATCTATTAAAACCAACCTAGAACTGATATAGATGTTTAAATTAGTAGCAGGGACATAAAACAATTTTTAGGACCCTAGTCATTTAGTTTAAAAAGCTAGTTAGAGGGGCTTCTGGGTGGCTCAGTCAGTTGAGTGTCCAGCTCTTTGTCTCAGCTCGGGTCATGAGCCCAAGCTCATGAGATCGACTGCATTGACTGTGGTGCCTGCTTGAGATTCTTTCTCTCTCTCCCTTTGCTTCTCTCTCCAGCTCACTCGCTCTCACTCTCTCTTGCTCTCTCTCTCTCGCTCTCTCTCTGAAACAATAAAATAAAATAAAAAGTAAATAAAATATAAAAAGTTAGGCAGAAGGAAAAAATAAAGAAGACTCCCAAATTGAACTTGGAGAGATTTTCATGCTGTCTGACATGAAAATTATATTGGATGGAATTAATGGTATATTATACATTGCAAAAGAAAAGGTTGGTGACTTTAAAGACATAGCAATTAAAAAAAAAACATCCAAAATGAAACAGAAAAAAAGAATTCCATAATATGAGCAGACAGCATCAATTCCAAAGGACTTCAGGTGCCCTAATGTTTATGTAATCGGAGTTCCTGAAAAGACGGGAGAATAGAAGAGCTATCTGAAGAAATAACAATTTTCCCAAATTTCATGAAAACTATAAATACAGAGCTCCAAGAAGCTCAACCAACCCCAAGCACAAGGAACGGGGAAAATCAAGCCCTGATCTGCCTCAGAATCAAATTGCATAATACCAGTGACAAAGAGAAAATATTAAAGGACATGTGACACACATAGGAACAAATACAAAAGTGGCAGCTCTTCGTTGTATGTTAGTTATGAACCTTAAAGCTGTTAAAACAAATTAAAAGTACTGTAACTGTACCATATGAAACTGGTTCTCTAAGTGACTTGTAGACTCACTGTTAAGGCAGTTCCCAAAGAGATGCTCCAGAAATATTTTGAACAAGACTGGTAGTATTAGGCTTCCAAGATGATTTCTTTAGAAGAAACAATGCCCAGTTCATTTGTATATGTAAATGTGAAATGGTTTCATTTTGTTTAACAAAAGCAATCTGATTACTTGGTCATGGTTTATATATTAACACTATGTATTTCAATCTGCTTTCTGTGCTATTGAAAGCCAATTTGAATATTTATTTAAGATTAGGCCAGGTAGGGTTCACTTGACTTAAAGAAATTATGGCTCTTTTTGAACCTTATAATTTTTCAAAAGGTATTTAGGAAGTCCCTATTTGCATGACACTATAATATGTAAATCTATGTCCTAGTAGTTTGTGACCTAAGACAGCCTTCAAATCAGTCTTGTAGGCAATGGAAAGGCAAGTTAGACAAAAAGTCTGGGTATATTAAATCATTTGATGACACAAAAGAAAAAGGAAGATTTCTGTGTCAGTGAGTGATGGAATCTACACTGGAGTTACAAGTTTACCTGAGCTGAGTTGCCAGGAACATGTTTACTTCTAATATCCAGTATCTATATCAGAAGATACAAATGTATCTGATTCAAAGATGTGGGTGTAGTTTGTTAAATTATACCTCTATTCAGTTCTACACTAGTTGTGACTCAGGGGGAGTGTCCCTAGATTGCTACATTGCTAGATGACATTAGTCATGAGACATTTCATTCAAAGAATAAAAAGTTACTTTATAATAGCTAGTGAAAGCTTTTAAGTACTCATTGCAAAGTAGTTTTAAAGGCCTGCACTTAAGATAATTTTATAGACTCTCTTGGCTAATGTTTGTAGTCTTGGGTGTGGGGCGAAGTCAAATGAAGAGAAAGAGGGAAGTGGTAGATGAATCCTCCTGTGACTGTATTAAATCCAGAAGAAATAAGGGATCACACGCAAGCCATTTCTGCTGTGTCTCTTAAGTGGTTAAATGGATGGATGGGTGGGTGGGTGGATGGATGGATGGATGGATGGATGGATGGATATAAAATTATTGATATATAGATATAGACATATAGAATTGATGATAGATAGATAGATAAAAAGACTGAATGCTTGTCTGCCTATGTAATGGGCTACTAGCGCTGGTGATGGCACAGAAGTTATAGTTTCAGAGCATCATTTTTCAAATCAACCTTCATAATAAGACTGTTATATAAGAAAGTGATATTTTACAACAACAACTATATAAATACACATTTTCTAATATTGGTTTTAGGTGATCTCCAGTGCAAATGATATGACATTAAAGTCTTATCATTTATTTCTCTTCCAAAGTTTATGTGTTATATATGAAAAGCTGACTTCTTTTTTTTTTCCAATAACTCATGTTCCTTAATGGATACCAAAAATCAGAAAAAGCACTACCCCCAAACTCTGCTTATACTGCAAAAAAGTTAATTGGCTACCTTTATAGAATCACTGCTTCATATGATACCTATGTCCCTAATGAAGACTATTAAGCTGTATCTTTAAAATAAACTAAACTGTGCACAGAAGTATAAAGTCCTCAGATAAATTCTTCCATTTTGGCTAGTACTTAAGATAGAGACCTTAAAAGAGTTGTGGTAGATCTGTGACTCAGCAACTAAAGATGTGCATGAAGACCATAGAGAGGTTTCGGGAAATAATTGCAGAGAGGATTTAAAGTAGAAATACACATAATTTTAGAAGGTAGGGGGGACTGAAATCTCTTGATTTCTGTAGGCAGATTTAAATGGGAGAAAGAAAAAGAGCTTTGGAGTGGGGCCAGGTTTCCTTCCATTCAGCATGCCCCATTTGTGTGACCTTAGCAAGCTACTGCATTTCTGTAAGCCTTTTTTTCCATCTGTATAGTGGGGATAATATCTACTTTTCAAAGTTTCTGAGACTAGTAGAAACGATATACGTAACACATAGTAGGTATTCAGAAAACATAATGGTTATTTTTGCTGATTTCCAAAGCCTCAGAATCAATTGTGACTTCTGTCTTTCTCTTATACCCCACATCTTACCTCTCCATCAGCAACTGCACTCTCCTTTGGAAATACATATCCAAAACCCAGCCACATCTCACCACCTCCTTAAGCCACGATGTTCTCTACCATGAATTCTTCCATAGCAGCCCCTCTGCTTCCATTCTTATCCCCTCTACAGCCCATTCTCATGACAATAGCCAGAGTGACACTTTTAAAATGAAGGGACATCATGTTACTTCTCCCAACAGACCCTCTCTCTGTGGTGTTCTGTCACTCAAAATGAAGTCATAAGTCCTCCCTCAACCTACCAGGCTGTCTATGATCTATGCTTCCCCCCACTGCCCCATTTGTGTGGGGAGTGATCCTTCACCCCAGGGTACACAGACCTGCTCTTCCTCCAAAAAGCTGGAGAGCACAGCTGGCTCCCTCACTCCTTCCGTCTCTGTATAAATGTCACTCTGTCAGAGGAGCCTCTACAGAGCAGCCTCCATCACAGCCTATCCTCTACCCTCTTGAATCTCTCCTCCCATTAGAATGTAAGCCCTGTGGGGCACTTGGGTGGTTCAGTCAGTTAAGCATCCGAGTTCAACTCAGGTCATGATCTCACAGTTCATGGGTTCGAGCCCAACGTCGGGCTCTGTGCTGACAGCTAGCTCAGAGCCTGGAGCATGTTTCAGAATCTGTATCTCCCTTTCTCTGACCCTCCCGTGCTCATGCTGTCGCTCTCTCAGAAATTTAAAAAAAAAAAAACATTAAAAATTTTTAAAAAAAGAACGTAAGCCCTGTGAGACTGAGACCCTCCTTATTGTACTCACTGCTGTGCCTAGGACAGTGCATGGAACATAGCTGCTCAATAACTACCTGTTGGATGGATAAGTTAATATTGGCCCCTATATACCATTGAGGGAGAGGCCTGGAATACAATAGAAAGAGTTCTGAAATTCAGAACACCTGGGGCCTGAATTCAGGTCCTGACCTTGATACTCACCACCTGCCTGACCTTGGACAAGATCTAGACCTAGAAAGAACACGGGCCTTGTTCTCCATCCCAATAAAAATGGAAGCCTGGGTCACTGCAGCTCTGAGCCCCAGTTATCCTGTGAAGTGTGGGAGAGACTTTGTATAATGTGCGCTGCCCAACTGTTCCCATCCTCTCATCTTCCTTGTTGGGAGTGCATGGGAGTTTTGACTTTGTGTATGGGAGAAATTCTGTCTCTGTGGAAGTTAGTAAACACTGGAGAGGTTACCGATGTAGAGAAGGGCTTTGTAAATAGCTCTTTCTTTCTTGTCTTGGAAAGTATCACATTTGTGATTTTGCCTAAAGCTGGGGATGGAGTAAAACTCCATAACGTTCCAGTTCTACCTGTGATCCCAAACATTTTTATCTTCTTTAACATAAAGTGAATATTATTTGGGATAGAGGAAAATGAAGTTTTACAATATTTCAACAGATGGCGCTGCTGGTAGCTATTATCTGACTATAAAAAATTAGAATTTAGGTTTACTAACTTAAATAATCTTATTTTTTTTATTGTATTTATTGTATTCTGGGATGACATGTTAATATGTTTAGTCTTTTATCTTACCAATTCTTCAGAAAATGAGTAATTTTAACTAGTTTGTATGGTGAAGCCAGCCCTGACACATGGAATAGTTCAATCCCCACAGTTGCCTGCATTAATATATCATGCACTTTTACCCAGTGGTGTCATAGAAAATATGACAAAATGCTTTACTTGGAGGAAAAATGGTCATTTGCACATAAGTGCAGTCCATTTTGGCTTATGACATAAATACAAACCAATCAGGGAGATCTATTTAGGTATTTTAAATAGATACAAAATGATGACCTGTACAAAGAAGGTACTGTGATTATTTAGTGGGCATAGAGAAAGATATATATCTACTAGAGCCCAAGAAGAAAATGTTTTGCCAAAATGATGGTCAATATGTTAGAGATGTCATTTACACTCATTCATCAGCTTCTTCCACCCCTGACCAGTGTTTCCATCTGGTCTTCAAGCAAGATCATTCCAATTACGCAGCCATGCACTTGCTTCTGGGTGTGGTTTCCCTGATTGCATACTTCAGCACAGATTACAAATATTTGGCAGGATTCCTCCTTCTGTGGGAACCAGACAAGTCATAACACCAACTGAACGCTCTACGCTGTTGTGCAGGAAAGAACCGCGTCATCTCAGGTTTCAGAGTGCAGAGTATGAGAAACTCACTTCAGTTCTGCTCTCCCCTTACAGCCATGTGCTTCAGCCAGGAAAGGGCTGGTAATTAGAGTTACAGACTCCTATTCTACTCCCACCTCCAGACAAGACCCACCATCACCAAGAGCCAGCCCAGAAGTCCCCAGTGTGGAGTGACATTTGTCTCAAAGAATGGCTCTTTTCCCTCTGCTTTATGTCATGATTACCAAGAACTGGAAGGGGAATTTAAGATTCGGGCATGTGCCAAAAGAAGGCTTCAATATGTGATATTTAAGAACTTACTGCTACGATTACGAAGGTTGTCAGAAATTGTTAGCTTTTAAAAACTTAACAACATTATTAATGAGTAAAGCCAAGAAATGTTGAGTGAAACAGCTATAATTTTTCTTTCAATTCAAACTTAAAGTTTCCACTTCTGTTCCCCTCTGGTTCCTTTTCACCTTTCTTACTCTGTTCTTCCTGTTGAATGTTCCTACCTCAGTATGGCTCAGCCCCGGGACCCTGGTGAGATTCGAGCTGTGGATGAAGAGTGGGTCCCAGCAGGGCCTCCTCTGCTCTCCGAATTAAGGAGCCTGTTGGTATAGTCTAACAATATGAGAATCAGTAATCTGTCAGCATAGTAGATGAGAAATAAATCACCAACAGACCTTTTAATTACCTTTTAAGGTTAAACAGTGTTTTTTATTGTTGTTTTTGCTTAATTACTGAAGCTACTTAGCAAACAAAGAACTTCACTATTTGTATAGTTGAAAACAGAAGAGTAATAACAACACTTGGCAGTCCTCTATCACTTTTTATCCAGATGTCCCAAGGTTCTTTACAAACCTTAAGCTCAGTCTCCTCATTCCCTTCTTGTTTTTATTTTTTAAGGTAGGGAAAGGAAGAAGGGAAGGGAAGGGAAAAGGCAATTTTGCATCAGAAGTACTTGAAGGGGTAAAGAAACACTTAAGCCTGAGATCACCATGGCTTTGGTGATAAGCACCATTAACACACATAGGCACAGGGTTATCATTCTAAATGACAACTAAACAGGAAGAGGATTAACAGTTTACTCAGTATATTTACTTGGGGCCAGGCACCATGCTTGGCTTTTCTCTCTCCCACCCCAGCTTTAATGAGGTATAGTTTGTTTAAAATAAAAATTACTCAGTTTCAGTGTACAATGTGATGAGTTTTGACAGTACATACAATTGCATAACCATCACCACAACCAAGATACAAAATATTTCCCCAGAAAGTTCTCTCCTGCTCCTTTGCAGCTAATCTCTCCCTCCACTTTTTGTCATTGTAGTTTTTCCTCTTTAGAATGTTGTGCAAGGAGAACCATTCATTTGTAGTCTTTTGTTTGACTTCTTTCACCTCCCACAAGGGCTATGAGATTTGCCCATGTTCTTAGTACGTCAGTAGTTCATTGCTTGCTGCTGAGTAGTAAACCACAGTGTGGATACATACAGTTTACCTGATCAGCAGCTGAAGGCCATTGGGTTGTTTTCTTTTGGAATGATAGAAATGTTGTTTCTATGAACATTCACATACAAGGTTTGTGTAGACATATGTTTTTATCTCTCTTGGATAAATATTTATGAATGGGATTGTTGGTTCATATGGGAAGTATATTTTTAACATTATAGGACATTGCCAAACTGTTTCCCAAAGTTGCTGTGCCCTTTTGCTTTCCTGTCAGCAATGTCTGAGAGTTCTAGTTGCTCCACATCCTATATTTCTATATTATTTCTATATTCCTATATTATTTCAGTTACTATATTTCTATATTATTTCAGTTACTATATTTCTATATTATTTCAGTTACTATATTTCTATATTATTTCTATATTATTTCAGTTACTCCCCATAACAACACTATGATGTTAGTTATTATTGTTGTTATTCCCATTTTACAAATAAGGAAACTGAGACCTAAAGAGAAAAGTGACTTGTGTAAGGTACATAGGGAACAGATAGCAGATGCAGTGTTTATCAAACCAGGTCTATTGATGCCAAAATCCCCCCTCACCCTCAATTACAAAATGTACTTAAGGTCAGAAAAGTTTTTGTTGGTAATCTGGAGGATTTTAAGACAGATAAAATATGATTAATTATATTTCAAAACTCAAGCGCCTTAGTTATAAATACAAAGTTGAATGTGTGCAAAAGAATGTTTAATTGATAGAAAAACAAATTTAGGGAAAACAAGTGAGATGAAGACATCTCCTGTATCTAAAGCCTTTATTCCCCAAATCAGCATATCATGCCATTCTATATGATACCTACCCACCCCCTCCTTGAAACCCACAGGAGTAAATGCTTACATCCTATTTGCTGAAGTTAAGAGAAGAGCTAGCACTGAAGCCAGGCTTTCTGGGTCTCCAACATCAACCTTTCAGCCAGTTTCTTGAGTTAAAATGATCTGTCCTTTGTGACAGGGCTTAAAGCCAATATCCTAAAACCTTTAAAACTAGAGCTATCAGGGGGCACCTGGGTGGCTCAGTTGGTTAAGCATCTGACTTCGGCTCAGGTCATGATCTCACAGTTTGTGAGTTTGAGCCTTGCATCGGGCTCTGTGCTGACAGCTCAGAGCTTGGAGCCTGCTTCAGATTCTGTGTCTCCCTGTCTCTGCTCCTCCCCAGCTCATGCTCTGTCTCTCTCTCTCTCGAAAATAAATAAACATTAAAAAAAAAAAAAAGCAATCAACTAGAGCCATCAGTGGGGTAAAATGTATATTATAGGAGCCAATCCCAAACAGAAAGGAAATTAATGAAATCAGCGGAGTGAAGTTTCTGGGCATTCGCTGCACATGTTTTCTTTGCCTCTTCTACATTGCCTGTCCAGAGATTTCAAGTCGGCAACCTCTCAGGACCAACTAGGCCAATAGTGGTGTTTTCTTTATTTGAATTTAAACATCAGAAGATTTTGCAGAAAAATTCAGATTCATCTTTCTGAAAAATCAGAAGACCTTGAACACTGAGTGCACATTCCCTTGCTCATGTTGTCTGCCTGCTTGCTTGGCCTAGGGGGCATGTTGTGACCGTGGTCCACACAATTGGCTAAGGCACCAGAGTAGTCAAAGAACAAAAACCTGAATCCCTTTAGTTGGGGAGTATTTGTGAAGCTGAAGAGAAATACCAACAGTTTACCTACCATTGGTTATCAGTTTGGTGGGGGCAGAGGGCTGGAGAGGGGAGCCCAAAAGAATTTGTTTGGGCTTTAGAACAACACTGGCTTGTTCCTTTCTAAAAGTGTGACATGTTAGGTCCCCGTGGTGACTCAGGGCACCAAGGGAAGGTAGGAAGAGCAGAGATCCCTTTTTTGCTTTGCTTTGTATTTGTCTTAGAATAAGTTATAGAATATAATAAATCTCATCAAATCACTCACAATTACATGTGCAATTGGGAAAGTAAAATGTAGGTGTTCAGGAATCATCAAAGTTTTAGAAGAAAAGAGCATTTCATAAACCTAGAACATATCAAATACTGAAGGCTGAAAGTCTTAACAAGTGAAGAGTCTGTAATTTGGAGCTAGATCATCGAAGTCCCTAAGTTTTCCATTAAAAAAAGGAGACTTGGGTGCCTGGGTGGCTCAGTCGTTTAAGCATCTGATTTTTGCTCAGGTCATGATCTCACCATATTGGGTTCAAGCCCCGCTTTGGGCTCTGTGCTGACAGTTCAGAGCCTGGAGCCTGCTTCGGATTCTGTGTCTCCCACTCTCCCTGCCCTCTCTCCCTTGCTCACACTCTGTCTCTTTCTCAAAAATAAATAAACATTTAAAAATATTTTTAACGGAGAAGTTTCCATGTTAATATGCTAAATACAGGTCCACAGCATTCTTTTTATTCAACTTCTAGCACTTTCTTATGGTACTCAGGAGACCAGAGTGCTGGTAGGATTTGATTGGTCCTCTTCTAGCCCTCAGTAACTGCTTTTGCTAATAGCCTTTCCTGTCAATCAGGCAGCCCCCGTGCTGTGCACCTAGGTCTGTCACCTCTTCCCCTTCACGTAGAGCCACACTCTGTCCTGAGCAAGGGGCCTTTTGTAATTTCCCAAACTTCAGATTCTGAACATGTTAGGGCTACTTTTTTTCTGTGCCATTTTGGAACAATGCATGCTAGAAGACAGCTGACTGAAAAATAAGCGACTTATCCAAAAATGTGACAGAATTTTTCAGTGTGATGTCATATATGTCAGTCAAGCATAAGCTTTTGTCACATTCAGACAAGTACCAGCATGTCCAGGTGGCAGGATACTACCCAGAGGCAAATGAGCAGACACATTCCTCTCCCTGCCCTGACATACACCCTGTATCCATCACCTCTCCATTGTGTGTGTGTGTTACTTCTTTGTTTTTAGCCACCTTCCTAAAGACGTAGCAGTAAGACCAAGAATTATATTATCTCTAGCCCACTTCTGTGCCTTTTCTTTAGGAAACATCATCCAGAGTGATTTGTCATGAGAAGCCGTCTTTTAGGTCATTTATATCAGTTTAAGAAATGACAAGCACTCTTGAACACTCACCCTGGATCAACACCCTCTCAGACTTAGTTCATAGCTTGCCTGACTGGGAACACTGTATGCAAAAGTAATTATAGGGGAAACTGCTCTGTGATTCTGATAGCTGAGATGTTGTGTCTAGAATATATGCCATAGGTGACACTTTGCCTTTAATGTAAGGATCTCAAAGGACATTATCAATGTGATATTACATCTTCTGATAGATCTCCTAAGGAAGAAAAAACAGAAGATCGACACCATTCCTGATATGAGAAGTTGAACCACAGTAAAGAATTAGACCTAAAATCTGATGTAAATACTTTAGAAGACAGAAGAGTTTAAGAAGAAAAATCATAGGCAAAGGGATTCTGATATTTGGGATTGGGACTCCAAAACATTTCATTCGTGATTTGGATCAGGCTCCCCTATTTATTCACCATAACTCACCTACCTGTCCTGTTCACTAACCCAGCTACCTAGAACCATGTCTTGTCCATTTGGAGGATTCTGGAAGAAGATTGGTGAAGGGCCCACGTGTTTGGGATTTGTGTTAGCTACAGAGAAATGCTTCATGAGTGAAGGTTGTCTCTGGTGCTTGGTGACAATGATGATGGTCTGTTGAACAGCTGGATGTTAAATACAATAGATTATCTTAGACAGTAGAATCTCCTCTCCATTGGCAACTGAAAATATAATCTACAAAATGAGTATAATTTCAGTTTACAACACCTAGCCTAATGTGTAAAATTACAGACTAGTTGAAATTAATGACCAATTTGGCAGGTATTTGTGCAGTAGGACTATGGCTTATCCACGGTACAACATCCAAGAACAATATATTCCATTGTCAATTTTTTATTTTGTTTTCTTTCCTTTTTTTTCTTGTCTCCAGGAGACCAATTAATTGTTCAAAGGTAATATATAGAGGAGATTTCAAGAGCATTTACTTTGGCACGGTCTCTGCCCTTTTGTGGTCTGGCTAACAATAAAGCTAAAATTTGTTTTGTAATGATGGTTCCAGTTGGACTGGAATCCCTTTGAAGTTCTTGCATTTTGCTATTATGAGGGCTCAAGATATTATTTGATTGTAGTAAAACACTCTACATTATCAAAATACGGTGCACACTGAACTGTAGCAACTTGCAGTGGCCAGACTCCCCCTTGCAGGTGTTCTCCATGAGTGGCACACACAGCAAATAAAGGTGTGCCTTCCTCTGCATCCATTTAGTGGTTGGTCATTACTCCACGGGCCATTCATGCACCTTAAACTCCTTGCAAGGTCAATATCAGCAAGTATGGGAACACTCATTTACACAATTGTTACTTTGCCTTCAGAATCATATTCCAGGTAGAATGTGCTCTGGTAGGCACTTGTTTTAAAAAATAATGAAATCTTTGTAGTGTTTAGTGACACTGCTGATTGGGCTGTAGGCTTGTGTAAATGAAAATATTTAAAGTGATTTTTAATGATAATTTTAAGTAATCAAAATAAATGCCTGAAAATATATTTTCACACAGAGAAATCCTTCTTTACAGGAACTTATCAACATGCCATGTGAAAAAAATAATTATAAAATCTATTTTAACCTTTAACCTCTGTCTGGGTCTTTAGTTAAAATGTTCTACCTGTCTGGTTTTTTACCACTTCTCCTGCCTTATGTTGTGCCTTTTCATGTTTGATCCGAGTTGCATTTAGTTGAGAAAAATAAAAGTCCATTGAACTCACTTCTGGTCTCCACTCCAACGTATAAGAAGTAGGGAGTCATTATTCCTGTTCTCACAATAAAAAGAAAACTGAACAAACTGAAAACAAGTCTTCTTAGTTCCATCAGAGAATTGAGGTCAGAGGACAAACTTCTGTCCAAAATTAGAGAGGGGGTAAATACAGAGAATCAGAGCTTATCAGGAGCAGAAACTACCATTGGGCCATCATCAGGTAGGAACACATAAAGGGTGGTTAACTAATTGTTGGAGGTTGAGTGTAGACTAGCTTGAGAAATCAAAACTCTTGGGGGCCCAGTATCAGGACCCCATTGTTTCATGAGTGCTCCCTCACAAGTTTTACTGGTTCCCAGAGTAAAAATCAAAGAACTGGAGAAAGATCAGAGAAAAATCCCTCATGCTTTCATCAGAAGGAGAAGATAAGTAACCATTTTGAAATATGTCTAGAGAGATCTGTTCCCCCTTAACAAAGGCCTTCCCTCAAGGGAAACTATTTTGCCAGAATCTAAATGATGTGAGGAAAGGCAAATGCCCACCTCTAGTGGCACTTGTATCACTTAAGATGGAGAGGAGGAAAACTGAGAAGCACTTATGAAGGTCACAGCCCAGAGACACAGACCCAGTAATAGAATGAGAACTAATCATAGGATTATAGAATGTTTCCTTTTCTCCCACATTTTAACACCACATCAGCATCTCCTTTATAATAATGGGGGGCTCCAGCTGAAAGAACTGGTCAGACTCTATTTAAGAAGGAGTGTCCAGGAAAACCCAACGACAAAAGGGGAAACAAAAACAAGGACACTAGAGGAAACTTCAACCTCTGATGCAGTGACAGCCTAAATCATAGCCAGATAAACATTAACCTCATACCAGAGGCCTGTTGACCTTAGATGTTTTTATCTAATACATCAAGACTGGCTTTCATCTCTAAGATATGCTAAAAGGCAAAAGACAGAGCCTGAAGAGATAAGGTGAACATCTGAAATAGGCTCACATACAGAAGAGATTTTAGAATCATCAGACTTTAAGTTAAAATAGCTGTGATTAAAATACTAAGTGATATAATGGAAAAAAGAGCCAACATGCAGGAACAGATGCATAATGTAAGCAGACAGATGGGAACTCTATGAAAGAACCAAAGGAAATGCTAGAAACCCTAAACAATGTAACAGCAATGAAGAATGCCTTTGATGGGCTCATTGGTAGACTGGACATGGCCAAAGAAAGAATCAGTGAGCTTGAAGATACATTAGTAGAAACTTCCAAAACTGAAAAAGAAGAGAGAAAATAGAATGGAAAAACATGGAACAGAATATCCATGAATAGTGAAACAATTACAAAAGGTGTACACATGTAATGAGAATAGAAGAATGAGAAGAAATAAAGGAATAGAAGAATGTTTGAATTAAAAATAAATGAGATTTTTCTAAAATTAATGGTAGAACACCAAACCACAGATTCAGGAACTTCAGAGAAGTCCAAGCAAGATAAATACCAAAAAACAAAACAAAACAAAACAAAAAACCCACTTAGGTACATCATATTCAAACTGCAGAAAAAAAACAAAAAAATCTTGAAGGAAGCCAGAGTGGGGAAAAAAACATCTATAGAGGAACAAGGGTAAGAATGATATCAGACCTCTCTTTAGAAACTGTGCAAGCAGTAAGAGAGGGAAGTGAAATATTTAAAATGTTGAAAGGGAAAAAAAAAAAAAAACCACACCAACCCAGAATTCTGTATCTAGTGAAATCATCCATCAAAAGCAAAAGAGAAATAAATACTGTCTCAAATGGAAATTTGTCACTAGTGGACTTACCCTGCCAAAAAAATGAAGTTCAAAGAAATCATTCATAAAGAAGGAAAATAATATATTTCTGTGGATCTTGACAAACTGATTCTAAAGTGTATGTGGAAAGTCAAAACACCAAAAAAGCCAAAACAATACTGAGGAAGAACAAAGTCAAAGAACTGACACTACCTGACTTCAAGACTTAGCATAAAGCTACAGTGATCAAGACAGCATGGTATTTGCAAAAGAATAGACAAATAGATCAGTGGAACAGAATAGCCAAGAACTAGACCCACATAAATATAGTCAAGAAGTCTTTAACAAAGGAGCAAAGGCATTCCAGTGGAGGAAGGGTAGTCTTTTCAACAGATGGTGCTGGAACAACTGGAAATCTACCTGCAAAAAAAATGAATCTAGAATAGACATTACACCCTTCCCAGAAATTAACTCCAAATGGATCATAGATTTAAAGTTAAAATGCAAAACTGAAAAACTTCTGAAAGATAATAAAAGAGAAAATCTAGATAGTCTAGTGACCTTAGGGGTTTTTAATTACATCACCAAAAATGACTTTGGATTTTCAGTTACAATCCCAAAAGCACAATCCATGAAAGGAAAAGTTAATATGTGAGGCATCATTAAAATTAAAAACTTCTGCTGTGTCAAAGACACTGGTTAAGAGAATGAAAAAACAAGCCAAAGACTTGGAGAAAAAATCTTCACAAAACATGTATCTGATAAAGGACTAGTATCCAAACTATACAAAGAACTCTTAAAATTCAACAATAAGAAAATGAACAACCAACCCAATTAAAAAATGGGCAAAAATCTGAATAGACACATCACCAAAGAACATATACAGCTAACAAATTAAGATATGAAAAAATGTTCAACATAATTTGTCATTAGGTAATTGCAAATCAAAACAATAATGGGAGGAGCAGCTGGCTGGCTCAGTCAATAGAGAGTGTGACTCTTGATCTCTGGGTTTGTGAATCTGAGCCCCACATTGGATATAGAGATCACTTAAAAATAAAATCTTTAATAAATTAGTGAATAATGGGATACTACTACACACATTAGAATAGGGAAAATCCCAAACACCAAATGTTGGCAAGGATGTGGAGCAACAGGAACTCTCTTCCATTACTTATGGGAATGCAAACTGTTACAGTCACTTTGGAGGAATGCCTGCAGTTTTTTAAAAAGCTAAACATAGTCTTACCATATGATCCTGCAGGTACACTGCTAGGTATTTACACAGTTGACTCTAAAACTTATGTCAGCAGGGGCGCCTGGGTGGCTTAGTCGGTTAAGCGTCTGACTTTCGCTTAGGTCATGATCTCGCGGTTCGTGGGTTTGAGCACCGCGTCGGGCTCTGTGCCGACTGCCAGCTCAGAGCCTGGAGCCTGTTTCAGTCTGTGACTCCCTCTCTCTCTGACCCTCCCCTGCTCACGCTGTCTCTCTCTCTCTCTCTCCTAGAAATAAATAAAACATTAAAAAAAATTTTTTTTAATAAATAAATAAATAAAACTTATGTCAGCATAAAAACTGCATATGACTTTATTCATAATCATTCAAGTCTATTTATAATCACAAAAAACTGGAAGCAAGCAAGATATCCCTCAGTAGACAAATTATGGTACATCCATACAATAGAATATATTATTCAGTGATAAAATGAAATGAGCCATCAAACCACAAAAAGATATGGCATGTTTAATTACAATTTTAGATGCATATTAAGTGGAGAAATGAAAGTAGCTAATCTGAAAAGCCTACATATTCTATAATTCCAACTATATGACATTCTGGAAAAGGCAAAACTGTGGAGACAAGAAAAAGACCAGTGGCTTGCAAAAAGTTCAAGGGGAGAAAAGGAGGGATAACAGGTGGGGGTACAGAAACTCTTTAAGCTAGCAAAATTATTCTGTACAACACTGTGATGCTAGGTAGATACACACTACTGTACATCTGTTAGGACCCATAGATTGTACAGAACAAAGAGTGAACATAATGCAAACTAGTCAATGCATCAGTACTGGTTCATCAGTTGTTACAAATATACCACTCTAATGCAATATATTACATAATAGGGGAAATTGTGCAAGAAATGGAGGAGGAAGGGGTATATGGGAACTCTATACTTTCTGTGTAATTTTTCTGTAAAGCTAAAACTGCTCTAAAAAACAAATTATGAAAGAAGGAAAGGAAAGGAAGAAAGAAAGGAAGGAAGAGAGAGAGAGAACATAGAAAGAAAGAAAAAGAAAGAAGCCCTTTGACAGCTTAGCTGAAGAGAAGTCCTAGTGAGAAACTTGTAGGTTAATCATGCCAAAAAGTAGTGGGAGGGAAGAAGGGATATGGCGATGCGCTGATCACTTGGCCCTATAATTTCTGGGAACCAGGCAACCTGTGGATTTGTGCAGGCATCATTCTGCTCAGGGTGAGCAGATTGGACAGCCTGGGATGTTAGAGAGAAAATAGTCAGTATTAGTGATGGCCTGAAACTGGAGAGGTTCTCTGAAATCCCAAACCTCATTTGTTTTCACGAAAGTTCAAACCACGGTGGGCCTGCTTGATCCTCTGCCAGCTGCTGTTGGCTGATCGATGGTTTGTTTCATGCTGTGTTTAAAAATATGGAATTAGGAATTGGGTGGTACGTTCTGAATCCCCGCTAAAATGTCTGGCTGGGCGTGGTGGGGAGTGCAGAGCCAGCAATAAACTTGTCTTTCCCGACATGCCCAGAAGGACACTAGGGAATGGAGTTCTCTCCAGCCCAGTGATGTCTCTGACTTCTGACCAGCAGGGCTCAGAAGGCCTCCTCAGAGAGAGTCAGAAGAATACAGCATGAGACAGGACACATAAACCATAAATAAATACCCCCCAAATTTGCATCACCACTGTTCCATTGCCTTGTGAGGTGTTTGGATCCTCTTGAGGCTCTTTTCACTTTATGGAAAATTTTTCAGTCCAGTGGCAAAATAGGTCTTCTCTCTACACTGCCATGTAAAACCTCTACAGTCTGTCGTTTCTTGGGACCCTCTTAACCAATCTCAGAACTATCTCTCAGCATCTGATTTTACTTATTAAGGAGATGAGGTATTGTGAAATGCCTCTTTTTACACTAATCTTAAAGACTTAAAATACAGCAAATGTTAGACATAAAACTAAAAATTCAAGAGAGATTTTTGTTTCTAAGAATTATCACTCTGCTGAAGGAATTAAACTCTAGATCTCTATATTTATGCATGCTTATACACACACACGGAAGCCACCCAATCAGTGGATCATTGCCTACTTTCTGTCGTATAAACCCTAGTTCCCCACCTACCTCTGCCTCTGTTTCACTCCATTTTTATCCTAACCACCCACTATCCCCCCACCCCAGTTTTCTCCCATTCTCTTGCCATTCCATCTACTCTCATTCATTCATCATGATGTGGGCACCAGACACTTTTATCATTTTGGAAAATAGCAATGGCTTCAAATTTATCAATACCTCTCAGATTAACTCATATCCATCATTCCTAAAGCCAGACCCAAATGTGATTTTACTGGGTGACTACTAGGCATTGTCAAATTCAGGGCAAAATACTCTTTTGTAGAAATACAATAAGGAAGTATGTGGTGGTATTGGATCTGTGATTTTGCCTATTTTAACTTATCTCATTCAGGAATACACAAAATGTTGCCTCTTAAATCATCAGAATGACATCATTCACTCAGTGTCTCTACTTAGGGGTTTCCATGTATATACATTGGTGACTATAGGTCGAGAAAATAAATGATGCCCTTTATCAGGAATCTTTTGTGGTGGTATGGAGTGTTGGTGGTGTTGCTTTTGGCCTGATCCCAGTGGCAAGCCATTCATCTCCTCATCACTATGGCACTTCATAGAAGAACAACTTAACAGAAAATTTGTTTTCAGTCACTTGCGTACTCTGAACAGGGCATAGAGCAAGAGGCAGCTTTTTAAACACATGCACCAACATGAATGTGTCTGAAACCTCATAAAAGAGAGTGATAAGCCATCTACCAGGCTCCAACAGGCTGGCATCTTTGTAGGTCAAAGGTTGCTCAGGAAGGGTGAGTTCAATGAGGCTGATTAACACCTTGGATGAATTTTATGTGCTGGGGCCTTTGTGGGGGTTACTGTGGTTTGCAGGACACCACCATCAGATCTTTGCCCCCAGTCCTTAGACTCATGCATTCTGAAGGCCCCTTGGTTGCTGGGAGATGAGCAACATGGAAATGAGCTTCATTGCCTAGAATTTCAAAAAGCCCTGCAGCTATGTGTTGACAGCAAAACTCTGAGCAAAAGTCCGCCTGGGTGAGCGAGGAAAGATGAACAACTTGTAAGAGGCGTGGTTCATTGAATACAGCCTCAGAGCAAGAGTTTTCATGTTTTCAGAATGAAGATGCATTTTTTTAAGAAGTACGAGGTACTCACCCCAGGCCATGGTTTGACCTGCAGATGACTTCAGCTTTTGGAATCATGGAATGCAGAATGAAAACTAAAAATACAGCTGAAGACAAAAGACACCGAGATGATTATCTCTCTTACTACTGAACTGTTACCTTAGGAAGATTATGTTTAGGGAATATAAGTCCTTTTAATTTTCCTCATTTTTAATGTACTTTTTAATTATAAACCAAATTAGAAAATATTCTAGCTTTTCACATTAATGTACTTTTTTCTCTGCCTTATCCTCATATGGATAAACCAATTCCACTGAAATATCTGAGCTGCTAATTAAGAAAAACTAGGCATCGGTTACCAGTCATGATGCCTCAGAAACTTACAAATCCCTCATTCCAGCCTGTGTTACATGAAGTAGGAAAGGCTTGGTCATAGTTTCCCCAGGCATTCTCCTCTCACTTTTAGTTTAGGTGGAAAAAGCAAGCCAACAGAAACCCTTCATACTAAAATAACTCTTTCAAATCAAAACAAGAAAAGTATTGCGTCTGAAAGTTGTATACAACCCCTGTACCCAGGACATCCCTTCCTGCCTCTGGTCCTCATTTCAAACATATAATACCCTCTCCTTTCTGAGCCACCACCCTTTTGCCCTGTAATCCCAGAAGGCCACTCAGCACTGCAGTAGGCTCCCTCATTCTCATGTCAGGTCAATCAGGGCTGAAATAGTGCATTTGCTTCTTCCTGAACATTTCATGGGTCTAAAAGTTCTGTTCAATCTTTCCGCTCCTTGGTAAAGCTGAGGGGACGTTCCCAAGAAGCCCACCAAGACTTCCATGGGCGACTTCTGTAGTTTCTGCCATCAACTGGCCACCATTGGGCAGGTAGTGACAGCTTCTGATGGCAATGCTCTTGCTTCTAAGTGGAGGCCTCGTGAGTTCACTGTGGAGTGTGGTGGAAGGTGATGACATCATTTTTCAATGCCCCCATTTAAGTAGTGAAATAATGCATATTGTTTCTTTTTGTTTACATGACAAAGGGAGGTGTTATTCATGAAGTACATTTTTCTCTCTAAACAAATGTTTCATACATTTGCTGAATCCTAAAGATGAGAAGAGTCTTAAAGATCATAGAATTCTGAATTATGTCCGAGAGCCTGAAAGAAGAGGAGATGCCATCTCCTCTGAAGGTCACACCTTCAGATGAGCAGCAAAGCCCTAAAGAGGCTCTTTAAATATCCAAAAACTGATGGTGACAGCACCAAGCATTGATCCCAACCCTCCCAATCTTTCATCCCTTTATCCCAAGAAATACATGCCTCTTCTGTCTCCTGCTGAAGAAAAGAAATCAATTATAATGGCTCTTTTAATCAGGCTACCAAGATATTTGACGAAGTTTCTTTGACCTCAGTATTAGACTTTAAGGTTATGGAGAGTTCTCCCTTCACTAGTTGATTTCTTCAGTAATATCGATTATAGTTAGACTTATGTTCCCTTCAAATCTGTGACTCTTCAGGGAGCCTGGGTGGCTAAATCGGTCAAGCATCTGACTTCAGCTCAGGCCATGATCTTAACGTTCATGAGTTCAAGCCCCGTGTGGGGCTCTGTCCTGACAGCTCAGAGCCTAGAGCCTGCTTCAGAGTCTGTGTCTCCCTCTCTTTCTGCCCCACTTGTGCTCTGTCTCTCAAAAATAAGTAAACATTTTTAAATTTTTTTTAAATAAAAAAAAAATCTGTGACTCTTCACTAATTCCAGTGATTGCGGTCCACATAAAAATCCCTTTTGATAACTCACTGGCTTTGTTGTCCTGAGCTGATAACCTTAGTACTTGCTTGATTTTGCAAGAATCAGATGATACCTTGTGAGAAGCAATACATAATTCAAAACATCTTATTTCTAAGTTAATAGTATTTTTTCCCTTAATGGAGAATGTTCTCTTTTGATGTTTGGGTTACTTTTTTACCCTGTGTCTCTGAAAATATTTACATTTCCTGCCTATTTTTTTAAACTTAGAATTTATAATTCAAAGATTTTTTTATTCTATTAACAAAACATTTTAAGGTAATTTTTATTAGAGTTTATAAATCTTATAATCATGCATGTATTTGCTTGCCAATGTACAATTTTAGCATTTTAGCAGAAAGGGACAGTATTCTACTTATTTGGAAGCTAAGCCACAAATTGACTGAGTAATCTTTTTTATACAAAAAAAATTAAACACTGTGAAGGTTGATCTTATCTTTTGAAATAGCCTAACACTGAAGTATATTTATTTGCTAATCATAAATATATTCTTTTATTTTATAGAACATTTAAGTTTCAATCATTCAAAATATTAATATATAACAATGTAATGGTCGCTACCTTCATTCTTCTTGGGCATGTATATGGGTGCAGCTTTACTAGAATGTCAGCTACCTGCAGATTTGTGGAAAATTATGATATCACTATCTAATATACTTGATGGGGAGAGGGTCCCAATCTTCATTTGAAAGAAACTTAACCAGGACAATACATATGTTCAGTGTCTCTTAAAATGTCTAAGTTGCTGATAACTGGGACATGCTTTTTCATTTTTTATTAGAATGGCCACCTTGGAGTAAACTTTTGAGAAAGAAGAAAAGCTACTAAAAATATATCACTTAAGAAAATACAGAAGTGTTTCAGACCAACACTCATACCCATTTCTATGCTGCCATTATACCAACTGGTCTTCAGAAAGGACTGTCACCATCAATTTTTCATTTTTAAAGGACTTTAATTCTTTCAGCATGTTCATATGGTTTTATAAAGCCCCAGATACCCAGCAAATCCCCTTGGTGTTGTAAGACAAGATTGCTGTTAAAAAATGTTTAGGCTTAGTCAGCTTCTTCTCACCGCTGACTTCATGAGGGGCTCTGGGAAATGGTGTTTATACTAAGCTTAAATTGATAGGGCAAGTTTAATGCAGTAGGGTCAAAGGTACAACTGCTTAGCTGGTCTCATCAACCACTCAAGTTTCAGCATCGGTTTATAAAGAAAGGTCTGTAATGATAACATCTGGCTGCTTGAGCGTGGCTGCGTTTTGCCTACTATGATTGAATGGAATTTAATGGTGGGGAGGAGAAAACCTAGGGCAATTTCATTCTTGAATTATGGTTCCAGATGGACAAGGCAAAATGGCAGACTTTGATCAGTCTGGATCCAGCCATCTAGCAGTTTGTTGAGCAGACTTGCTTCTTCCATCTCTACCCCACCTCTGGCCCCTGTAAGACAACCATCCTTGCTGAGTCAATGGCAGAGGCCCAGTGTGGGCACAACTGTGAATAGGCTTCTCTTTGGTATTGTTCATCTAGTTAGGCCTTGCCTTGTTGCTCTGTAAGTAGTCTAAGGATAATGTCAATAGAAAGCATGGCACCCTTACCCCAGAAGGTGCTCCATAATGGCTACTAACCAACTAGGAGATTTGATTGCTAGACAGAAGGTGCCCAGCCAAGTTCATGTTGGCAAAGAGATCCAGTTAGTTCCAAATCTCTGCCATCATTCCAGTTAACTACTTGGTGCCAAGGTTACAAAGACACTGTGACATTGGGGACCAAAAAATGTAAATGTATCATAAATCTGCTATACAGCATTATAGGATATCACTACTACATAACTCGTCCAGCAAGAAGAAACTGATTCAAATTGTACCCAGGTATCCCAAGGATCTTGTGCATTCTGTGGATACCCAATTCCTTCTGTTATCAACCACAACACCGTAACCTAAAAAGCGCATTGTATAAGCATAAATTCATGTTGCTTAAGATCCTTTAAAGTCTTCTTAAGTGTACCTTTAGATCACTGAGTATCTGTAAACTTTTTAGATTTTCAAGAACTTCTTTTTAATACAAACAAGTAGGTAGACAAAAAGTAAATGACAGCAGAGATTCACCTCTGTAGTACAATAAGGTTGTGCAAGTGGGAAGAGGAGTTCTCTGATGCTTAACATTTGCCATATTTGCTCCACAAATGTGAGATGTTCTTGGTATTGGTGCATCTTCAGGACCAAGAGAAGTCCTAGCCCACCAGACACACAGTGTGAAATCAAGAGGGTAGAGAAAGAGATGCACACATGGTGCAGGTGAGGGAATCTTGCCCAGAGTGTGATTTCTACTTCCAGGACCTCATAGCTGCCTGACCTTAGGGGCTTCATGCAGCCTTTGTTTTTTCATCCATAATTTGGGACAGATGCCTAATCTACTGAACCTACTACATACTTACCCCTGTAGCTTATGAATCAAAAGTGATACACGTGAAAGCCCTTCTGTGTCCTACCTGAATGTACGTGTCATTGTCACTCTTCCCTTGATGGTCCATTTAGCTGATTCCTGTTAATATGACCAGGGGTCAAGCTTAACTCCTCTAGGTCACATTAGAAATTAGAAATAGGTCCCCAGAAGGAAATATTCTACCTGTTACATGACTGAACTTGATATAGCAAATCCAAACCTACCAAATAAATTAAGAATGATATTTGGAAAATGTTTGTCATTTTAACTCTCAGTAGGATCTTTTTCAGAGAGCAAGCTTCCTCATTACATTTAAGACATGAGTACAAGGGCACCCGGGTGGCTCAGGCAGTTAAGCGTCTGACTTCAGCTCAGGTCATGATCTCACAGTTCATGAGTTCAAGCCCTGCATCAGGCTCTACACTGACAGCTCAGAGCCTGAAGCCTGCTTGGGATTCTTTGTCTCCCTCCCTCTCCCTGTCTCGCTCTCGCTCTCACTCTTGCTTTCTCTCTCTCCCTCTGCGTGTCTCTCTCTCTGTCCCCATTCACACTTTGTCCCTGTCTCTCTCAAAAATAAAAACTAGGGACACCTGGGTGGCTCAGTCAGTTAAGCGTCCGACTTTGGCTCAGGTCATGATCTCACAGTTTGTGGGTCCAAGCCCCACGTCTGGCTCTGTGCTGACAGCTCAGAGCCTGGAGCCTGCTTCTAATTCTGTGTCCCCCTCTCCCTCTGACCCTCCCCTGCTCACGCTGTCTCTATCTCTCTCTCAAAATCATAAATAAAACATTTTAAAATAATAATAAAATAAAAAATAAACATTAAAAATGACATGAGTATATATACAGAAGTTCTATTTTTCTAGTGCTATAGCCATGTGTGAAGCAAGACACATGTATATTCTTCTTTCCCTTCTCCATTGTCCTGTCACTGCCTTCTTCATTTTGCTTTATTCCATTTTCGATTCAGTAGCCATTGACAAAGTACATCTTCAGGTGAAATGCTAAGCAGGAATATATAGCCACCAAAGAGGAAGAGAGGCCCTCTTCTCTGGTTCCAGTAAAAGAGGAAGCCCCAGACACCAAAAGCAACAGTAAAACCCTGCTCTATACATATACATACCCCTATCAGATACTCATTTCTACCTTATAAGAAAAATAGGAGAAAGTAACGTACAGAGTGAACCTGAGATAAGAATCTTCTTTGCACTGACAAGCCAGGGTCTACTTTCCTTTCCTTCTTATTTTAATATTTCATTATCACTTTCTGTTCCTAGGCTGCCTAGGAACTCTCTCACACCTGGGATTGCAACCCTTTAAAGTAATGGTGATTATATGCTTTGTGCCCTTAAAAGCATAAGCCACCTTTGAATACAGTGGAAAAAGATAAACTACCAACTGCCAATTCCATGAATCATGCTCTGTCCAAGGGAGTTCTAGATGTGGAAAGCCAACTGTATATGTAGAAGGATATATATATTTATTTACACAGCACATACGTCATGTATAAGTGAGACTGATGAACACTATTGAACTAAAACATGTTAATTCTGTACTTGGGACTATTTTAACTTTAATTTCAAAATGTTTTCATTGCCCTATACTTTTGATATCAATGAGGTAAAGAAAACTCTACCCATATGTGCAGTCTCTTTACTTCTATAATAGTCTTTTCCAAATTAAATATCATGCATAAGTATTAAATATTAGCAGTTTATCTTAATTATTAGACCAGAACTACAGCTGATCAGGGAATAGTTTACATGAGGCTCAAACCCTTCAGTACTGGCAGAGTTACACATTAAACCACTTTTTATATATCTCTGGCTTATACTCAAAAGAGCATCACTTTCAACTTTATGTGGTTGTCCATGTTGTAAATGCAAAAGTAGGGACAGAGGTAGTGGAGTGAGAATTCTAAGGAGAATGGGACCTTCCTTCATCTAAGGAGCAATGATTCCTCTCCACTATGGGAGAAAACTCCCAGCCTTACATATGAATGAATAGTGAAGTCTTAAGAGTGCGCCTCAACATTACTGTGGATGACAAACAATGGGATTTGATGGGAAGATGGCAGATGAGGCAGGGGTCACAGGGATAAAGGAGATGCATGCATGACTCAGAAATCTCTGTAGCCAAAGGTGGCTCAGACTTTTATTGGTTTTGACCAAAGGCTGATAAAAGATTCAGGTAGCAAAGAGCAGATTCTTGATCTTAAAAATCAATTGTTAAGATGCAAACTTGGTTTTTTGGAGTAGAAGTAACATTTTAGAAATTAATTTGACAAAAAGAATCACCAAAGTAAAAAACTTTATGGATTATTTTTTTTATTTGTAAGCAACTTTTAGCCTCGTTATTGTAAAGAAACTATAACAGGTGGTACATACAGATATTAAACATGTATCCAACAAATTCTTACTGGGTACTAAGCACTGCTGTAAGGCCCTGAGAGTGCAAATTCCCTCCTCATAGGATGCTTAAATACTAATGGGAGAGCACAGAACATAAGTAATTGATTTTGTCAAATGAGATATGTGCTATGAAGAAAATAAAGTAGGGTAAATGTTGATCAAAGAAGGCCTCTCTAAAAACAAGACATTTGAGAAGAGCTATAAAGGAAGTGAGGGAGCAAGTCCTCCAGATCTTCAGAAGAGTGTTCCATGAGTGCAAAGGCCCTGTGGCAGGTGTGTGTTTTGCCTGTTGAAGGAACAGCAGTGGTGACAGTGTGCCTGAAAGAATAAGAAAGAGCTGGAGGAGGAGAGAAGGTTAGGGAAATTGCCAAGAGCCAGTCACATAAGGCAGGCTATTGTTAGCATTTGGGGTTCTAGTGTATGGGAGTTACAGAGAGTCGTGGGGTTGTTTTGGCAGGAGGAATGCCACGGTGCAACTTGCATTCATAAGAACATCTAACTGCTGTGGGAAGAAATCTGTAGGAGGCATTAGTGGAAGCAGGGAGAAAGTGACTTAGTTTCCTGCTGTTCTGGGAAATTGGGGGCATGGGGGCTGGGGCAGATTCAATTAAATAGGTCAGAACAGAAGGAAGTTAGGGGGTGCTTTAATGGAGGGGGTTCCACAGTTTGGGCTGGCTTCATAAAGGGAAGCAGTGGCCACCTTTTCTGAGGCAACACCCTCAACTCTACTTTGGTGTTTTCTACCTGCAAGAGTTTCCACACCTTCAATTCTCATCAGCTCTCAATATCCCTAACAAAGATTTCAAAGACATCTCAAGTTGAATTTCTCTCTCCTTCCTTTTCCAGTGAACATTCTAGAAAAGCTGTAAGACGCTAAGAAAAGCTACAATACTATATTTGAGCAGTGAACTCTATGCACATTAGAAATTTTACATCTTCGTGAAATAGCTCATAGAAGAAAATGTATTTGAGAGGAAAGTGCCAGACTTCTCATGATATCAAGAAAGGGGGTGGGAGGGAATAGGAAGCTTTTAGTAAAATAAATAAATGCAAACCTCTGTCCTCATTCTGACAGTCTTGTGAGGATTTGTAGACTATGAGAGCTTTGCTTCTGAGTCCTTGTTCAGTAATTCATTCAGCCAACATCCATTCAGCCCCAAAGTGCGTTCCTCTGTGCCCTGGGCCTCTTGGCAAGAGAGAGATGAAATGTTATTCAGGAGTATTCCCCAAATTTACATTTTCATCAAATAATCAGAGAAACATTGGGGTGATTTCCTTCAATTAAAAAGTCAAGGCATTTTCCTTGACTCTCATGACAGTGTGTATAAGTTAACAGAAGCCAACTGATGTGACATCCACTTGAATGCTTCTCTGGATATTCCAACAAGTTACCCCGACACAGTTTATGCAGCCTTCCCCACTTCCCTCACACTGTCCTCAAGTCACCTTCAGCTGCGGGATTGCCGAATTCAAAATCGAGCCCCCAGCACTGTGCCACTGTTGCCTTTACAGTGTGCCTCCACTCTCTCCCAGCTGTTCCTGGAAGCTTCCTGCCCTTTCATTTATTGAAATGCCCAGAGTTCTTCCTTGTCTCCAAGGGTGCGGGATCATCACTGTCAGCCAGACCTGGTTTGAATTCCAACTCCTCCAAAAAATTGACTGTCAGTACTTCGATTTCTCATTCCTAAAATGAGGATAAAAATCAAGTGTTTTCATATGCTGGAGTTGATTTAAAGAGTAAATCAGTGAATACAGTTCCTGGTACACAAAAGCCACTCCAGAAATGCTGGTTCTCTTTTTTCCTCTTCCCAGACCCCCTCGCTCCTCCCAGCCACCCAGTTCCTCCACCTGCTCCCAGCACCATCAGTCACGAGAGCAATTTGCCACTCACAGTTCACAATCCCCACTGCCATAGTATTTCCTTCGGTTCTCACTCTTCTTCACCATTTCCCCAGTGTAGGTTTTTGCCATTGTTGCTGTTGGTTTGGATCACCCTCAGGTGATAGGCTTCTCTTGCCCGTGTTTTCTCTTTTCCTCCGTTTTTTCCTCCCTCAGTCTCCCACACTTTAGATAGGACAGCTCGCTTTCCCAGCTGTCTGGCCCAGCTGAGCATTCTCCCCCAGCCAGAACCACCAGTGCACTTCCCATGTGGTGCGGGAAGGCAGAAGTAGAGGCCCCCCACCCTTCCTCCACCCACTGCAGCTGGACAGAGCAGCGGATTATCCAGAGTGTGACTCTCACTCGGTTCTCTCCCTCCCTCCCTCTCTCTCTCTCTCTCTCTCTCTCTCTCTCTCTCTCTCTCTCTCTCTCTCTCTCTCTCTCTCTCTCTCTGTCTCGGGCAAACTCTATTCTAGGTCAGAAAATGATCAAGGAGTGGCATCACCTGTGGAGTGGGACAGGGTCCAACAGAGAGCCTGAGGGCTTGCCTCCTCTGATAGTTTGTCAGCAGGTCTGCTGCAACCACACACCCTCAGAGGTGCTTCTTTGCTCCCAGGCAGTAAGGGCTCAGGCAAGTGCCATGAGCCAGCTGACTACACCACGAGCACACCTGGGTGCGAGTTTGGATCAGGTGCTTCTAATTTACATTCCCAGACCCACTCTGGGCTTGTTGTGTGGCCTCAAGCAAGCCACTTAACCTGTCTGTTTCCTTATATGTCAAATGGAGATAATAATACTTAACTACATCACAGGGGTGGATCGTGTATATTAATTAATTAATGTTTGTAAAGTGCTTTGAAGATGCAAAGCTGGTTAAGTGTTTAAGTATTCTGATGATAGTCCTTGCTTATTATTAGAACCTTCCCAGGTTCCTGGACCATCACTCACTGATTACGACTAGTTCTAATAGCACCTGCTGTGCAATCCACTCAGGGATCTAAGGCACAACCCTTGAGAATTTAGCCCAAATGGATTTATAATTTGAAAAAGATGTCAGTGAGGCCTATGCCCAAATGTCGGGCCAGTTACAGGGCTCCCTAGCAATTTTCCAGAAGCTGAGAAAACTGCATCATGGTATTTGCTGCAAATGGTGCTTGTTGTAATTGCTTTCATCTTTTATGTGGTGCTGCTCAGATATAGATTGAAAACTGCTTGCTGGGACTTGCGGTCTCCTCAGGCCATATCTCAAGGTCAAGATGGGAGAAAATGGAGGCCATATGGTGTGGCCAGCACTGATTTATTTACAAACCCATAGAACTGTGCTGGAAAGAATGAGAGTTCCTAATATACTTGTCTTCCAGGCAGCTCTGAAAGATTCCAGGTGCTGTGCATGAATATTTTCTGCACCCCTCTTTGTGGTCATGTCTATTTTAAGAAGACTTTATAGTGGAATTTGGATTTTAGATTTACCACTGTCTTCTGTAATGTTCCATTACTTATAGCTCACAAACCAATTAGGTAGGTTGAACTCCAGGAGTAGGCTGCTAATAATCGAAATAGAATTAATCCATTCCCAGCCTTGTTACAGATGTGGCTCTTATCCATCTGATCAATGAAGTGAACAGAACAGACTGTGTCCCACAACTTACAGTTTTGGTCACACTCTATACCTGATAACTCTAACAAAAAATGTAATTCCTACATATTTTTCATTCATGAACATTCATCTTCATTTTCTTCTACTAGAAGTACCACTCACGATCCCTTACGTTCTTTTCCTCATCAGCCTTTCTGAAGAAATACTACTATGTATGCAATTTCTTCATTGTTTCCAAGAGCTGAAATGGCTTTCTTAGTTTTTCTGGATAGTTTATGTCTTTTATTTTTTTTTAGGTATTGGATACTATAAGCCTAAAGATACGATGAGCCCCACCCTTCAAAGTTCTGTATGAAGAATTAACTCTCAAGATTTTCAAAGTCCTGAAGCTGAAATCCTAGGCTTTACCTTAAAAAAAAAAAAAAAAAAAAAAAAAGGTATTCCAATCCCATTAAGGCCCCTTGAGTTTTAATTGGCACATGGATTGGTGGCTTTATCTTTCCCTTCTCATGATTGCTCCAGATATGATTATCAGGGGCTTTCCAGGCACGCTTAAGCAAGGAAGTGTAAGCATATACATAAAACAGCATGCATGTTATTTTCTTCAAGGTGCTACTTAAGTACCTGCTTTAAGAACACAAGCAGGTCCTTCGGAATGGAGTAGTGAGGGCATAGAGCCAAACAAACTCTGCTCTCTTAGAATGTCTGTATCCAAGACACTGATACTTCTTTTGGGAATGTACCACAAAGAGCCTGAGTTTAAAAAGGACTTTCTTTTTCTAGTGAACATGTTAACTCATTAGGGAAATAAAGTGGTTTGAAAAATAGATGTTACTGTTAAAAAAATAGACATTACAATTATGATAATCCTTTTTTGTTAGCAGCTAGCTTTGTTTCTTTTTTCAAGTAATTTATTCTTAAAGACCCTCTAAAGTTTGCTATGATAAACTGTCAGAGTAAAAGTGTCCACTACTTTAAACAGATTTTTTATAACTAGAATCCTATAAGGGGTTGAGGAGAACCAGTGGAAAAGGAATATGCTCTTATCTTGTTGCCACCTCACAACACTAGCCCTTTGGTTCACCCATGAGCTCACATTGACCTCCCCAGAGCCCTCACCTACCTGCCAATCTCCTCCTCTCCATCCAGCTCTTCCTTCCTACCGTTGTTCTTTGATACAGCATCTGATCCACCCACAGTAAGGTGCTCAGATTGCAGTGCACAGCACTATGATTTGGTATGGTGAGATAGCCCCTCACTAGATAGCCTTGCCCCAAGAGATGGTGCTTTCATTAAAACAGCTGTCCCAGTGGGATCTAACTAAGGTAATAATATACTAATATTGATGTTCGGTAATGTTGCTTAATTTGTTCAAGTATCAAAGATCAGTATATTATACAATTGAAATGGGTGGATTATATGATATGTAAAATATAAGACAATAAAGCTTTAAAAAAATTAAAAGCCTGCCCCAAAGTTACTCTAAGCATAAAATCTCCCATGTTCCCACCCAACCCAGCAGTGGGATTGTCCAGCCTCCCTCCCGATTTACAGATGTTCATATATCCCCACAGAGGTCAAGCAGGGTCTATTTTGCCCAGTGATGAGTTTGTCACTAGCTCACAAGGTGGCCTTTTCTGTCAGAAAGCTGTTATTTCTTTTCCAATAAAGCTATTTTTCTCTATTAAACTGAACTCTGCCTCCATGTAACTTCTATATTTATCTACCCCAAACAATGCCAATGCCTTGCCCATGTGAGTCTTTCAGATATTAGAGGACAACTCTCAGGCCTTCCTCTTTCCTTGGACATTTTTAACAATAGGGTTGGCTGGGATGATACCACCATGCTGCCAAGGTGACTGTGGTCAACACATTGACCTCCCTGGGGATGGTGCCTCAGTCACTGATCTATATAAGAGGAAAGTTGAGCTAAGCAATCCTCGGGTGCTTTAAGTGTTCCAGATTGTGTGGTTTTGAGATGAAGGATTATAAACATATATGCTAGATTTCTTTAATCTTACTCTTTTATTCTTTGAAAATTAATCATTCAAGGACATTACTTTTTTATTCCTGATCAGTAGACTTGATATGAGTGAGTATATCATAAAGTACATGAAGCATTGCATAAAAATGGAAAGCAAGTCTTCCACCTGACCCATAATGCCTATAACAATTTCCCACCTTCACACAAAGTGATTACATCTCCTGACTCTGTGGGGGTGTTTAGGGAGTCCTGGCCAACAGTCAGCAGAACTATACTGCATGTTCTTCAGTCCAGGGGTAAAAACTGTAAATACAACAAGATTTCACAAATTTTGACTTCAGCTTTGAAACAGTGAAAAAGGAGAAGTGTGCTTATTAGAGAAGCAACTGCTGGCTAATAATTGATATTTTCCCCTAAGCCCCCATAAAGAGATAGCATCATGTACATCTTCATTATGAAGAACAGCAATTTTTATAAAGTGAGTTCATGATGGACCACCCCAGTTGAAGAGAAGACAGCCCTCAAAATGACTGTCGGTTTAGAACTCAGGGCCACATTTTCTAGATCATCATTTGGATATCTATTCACAAACACATTTCCTTCACACTCCCAGCCTCTGAACTGTTTGTTCCACGAGAATACTCCAGAAGTGAGGTGCCTGCCTCTCTCTCTCTCTCTCTCTCTCTCTCTCTCTATCTATCTATCTCTATCTCTCTATCTCAGAAATAAATAAAACATTAAAAAAAATTTTGTAAAGAATACTCCAGAAGTGTTGGACCCCAGTTGTGCACAAGGCACAATTGAAGAGAGAAGCCCAGTTTCCAGGCCCAGGCCAGGATGATGCTCACAAGCGATAGAGCTCATCTCATACTTTTAAAAAGGTGGGGGGTGGATTCTACTTATAATTATTGTGTGGGTTTTTTACTTGAGTTTTTTGTTACAGGAATCACTTTAAGGAATAAAGAATAAAACTAACTAAAGAGAATTTTGTTTAACTCTCAAGCAAGAAAGAAAGTGAGTGGGTAGGAATGAGGAGACTGTCCTTGACTATCATTTCTATCATTTTTGATGGAAACATTTTATAGTGCCCAAATGGTTGCTACTCCTGAAGGAATACTAAGGACAGGAAATCTGGTCTCGCTTCACAAACTCAGGTAGTGAAAGAGCCGTGTGAATACCAGTTAATAAATGCCTAAGTCTGTTTTTAACAATGGAGGGTATCAGTGTCTTGCTTGAAAGCATTCCTAAGCTAGTCGATATTGTAAAGTAATACAGAAAACTGACATTTTTATTGTGACACAAGTTACTATATAGCAGTTATCTGCTGGCTCATCTGGTTTTTATGATCCACAAGGTAGCTGTCATATCAAGACTTGACCAGCATCTTCAGGCTCAGGCTCTCTCATTTCAGCACCTGCCTAAGTGCATAAGCGCCACTTCCAGCACGGAGCCTAATGGACTCTGTCTGCAGGCCTGTGCCAGACAAGCTCAATCCTGGCTCTGTCTCCCTTCATACCTCACTCTCAGCTCTATCTGGGAAAACAACCAAGAGACAGAGACTCCACCATGCTCGTGGGTACATCGTCTGGCCTTCATCTCATCAGGAATCTGATGGCATCCCAGTCAGATGTCCATGAGTCAGCCAGGAGAACCAGGCCCCCAGGGGCCTGATCCCTCCAGTGGTAAAGCAAACCATCTAGAGTGTCCTCTTCACCAGAGGAGTGCACTGCGGCTGAATGATTCACGTCACCTTTGATGAACAACTTTACTGGGACCTATTTGGGTAGATGAGGGGCTCAAATAGCCACTCTGTGCAGGCTGAAACAGCTCTCATGTGCTCCATGAGACAGGAGGTGATGCCTGCCATATCTACCATCATACCATGACACAAAATCATTGGATGAAAGAATTAATTTTTTTAATCATTCATATCTCTTGCAATATCATGATGAATGACCATAGGCTATAATAGATGAGGGTTTTTCACACCTCCACCAGAATAGATTTCTTTTCTGCAATCATCCTGGTGCAGAATAGGAGTTTGACGTCAGCGAGATGGGGTGCTGGATGGAGTAGAGGTTCCTGATGAAATGTGTCTGTCCGTGGCCCAGTACTACATGCCTGTACCTGTTTCCCCAATGAAAAAGCATCCAGCATGGTCTTTTGGGAAGCCGGACCTCAGTCTTCCCTTGTGCCTTTTGAACATAACTGTAGATTGTTTCCTGGTGAGGCCACTGGAAGGAACACTCAGCCCTTCTCCAACACAGTGTGCTGTATGTTGGAGACCTTCAGTCCTTTGCTCAGTTCAGTTTTATGGAAGGAAAGGACCACAGTGTGCAGCCAGGAGCCAAACCTGAATCGGAAAATAGAAAGTTCTGTTTTCTTACAATCAAGTCAGTCTACCTTACTGCATGTACTGATTGACATTTACAAAGAAAGTTCTTTGCAGATGCTACCTCACTTGAGCCTGAATTTGTGATTCTTGGTGGTAAATCTGCCTTGGGAACAGGGGGAAAGAAAAGAGTAAGGCAAAAAACATTTTTCTAAAATGAATAAATTGCTTCCTCATTGACAAAAAAGATGGATAAATCTGGGTCTAATTTAGCAACTTAAGTAGTAACGGACTGTCGAGGTAGTAACTTTCTCTTCCAGACTGCACAGCTGTGAGGCCTTGTTGCCATCAAACCCCACATGTCTTAGCACATGCTTCAAATAGGGCTCAAGAAGTCACACTGAGTGCTTAGAGACAGTAGTGAGGACATTTCCAAAACTCAAATACCAATGACAGGAAAACACTGGCATTTGTTTCTCTTTAAGAAAATTTTAATTAACCATATATGAAAATTGGCCAAGTCATGTTGGAAAATTAATCTTATTAGCTAAGATAATTCACTTGCATAAATAAGTGAAAATAAAGAGATTCATCCTAATGGATTTAGCAGATGTCATATACCTGGGGTTATGGAGATAGATATCCTAAGTCCACCATTTACCATTTGTGTGAACTTGGCCAGTTACTTAACTTCTTTGTATCAGTCTCCTCATATGTACACTATGCATTGGGATGTACTTGACAAAAAGACCCTGACTTGACAAAATGACCCTGACTCTGAGGAAATTATGGTAACATATACCATAGCCAAAAAAAAAAGCTCTGAATTATGGATTCTGGGTGATGTATATAGACATTCATTATACTCTTCTTTCTAATGTTGTGTTAAAAATATTAAAGGCTTTTGACATAAAAAAACAAATATATTTTATATAAATGGAAAACTCTTCACCTAAAAAAGAAATATAATATTTATATTATTATATCCATATATATGTGTGTATATATATCTACTATATATATACATATACTATATATGTAGTATATATCTACTATATATACATATACTATATATGTATGTACTATATGTACTATAGTAGTATATATCTACTATATATATACACATATACTATATATGTATGTATATATACATATATACGTGTATATATACACATATGTATGTGTATATGTGTGTGTGTGTGTGTGTATATATATATATATATATATATATATATATATATATATATATACTAGAGAGACAGAGAACATGAAATAGTTGAATGAGTAGCCCTAGAAATTTAAGAAAGGCTGGATGATACATGGAATTGCTGAACCATTATATTGTGCACCTAAAACTAATATAACACTACTGAGTTGTATGAGTTCTTTATACATTCTGGATATTAACCCCCTATCAGATATATGATTTGCAAATATTTTATGCCATTCTGTAGGCTGCCTTTCCATTCTGTTCATTTTTAAATTTTGATAATCAAATTTATCTATTTTTACTTTTATTGCCTGTGATTTTGGTGACCTATTCAGGAAATTATTGCCAGATCCAATGGCTAAAACTTTTCTCCTTCCCCTGTTTTCTTCTGATAGTTTTATAATTTTAGCCCTTAAGTTTAGGTCTTTCATCATTTTGGGTTGACTTTTGTATATGGTATAAGGTCAGGGTCCAACTTCATTCTTTTGCATGTGAAAATCCAACTTTCTCAGCATCATTTGTTTAAGACTGTCCTTGGGGGAATTGTACAATGAGGGTAAAGCCCCATTGATGGTGTTAGTGCCCTTGTCAAAAATCATTTGACCGTACATTGAGGGTTTATTTGTGGGATCTCCATTCCCCCTTTCTGTTCATCTGTTTTTAGGCCCATGCCACTCTGCTTTACCATAGTTTAATAATAAGTTTTGAAATCAGGAAGAGACCTCCAACTGTGTTCCTCTTTTTCAGGATTCTTTTATCTCTTCTCAATCCCTTGAGATTCTGTATGAATTTTAGTAGGGATTTCTATTTCTGAAAAAAAAAATTCATTGGGGTTTTAATAAGGATTACATTAAATGTGTTGATTTCTTTGGCTAGTGTTGTCATCTTAACAATATTGAGTTTTTTGATCCTTGAAAATGGCATGTCTTTCCATTTATTTGTGTCTTTTGCACTTGTTTCTGAAGGGCAGCTGTAAGCACAGTACCATCTTTGGTCATGGAAAAAGGAAAACTTTAATATTTTTCTTAGAGTGGCTTACAGTCCAATATGAATAAGACAAATTATATGAATGAGTCAAGGGCATGGATGAGAAATGACACCATTTGAGGGCATCAAGGTGATGCCATGAGGGTCAGAGGCAGAAAGCCTGTCTGACCAGCATTAGGACCCCCAGGAGACTGATAAGAAGGGCACAAGCTGAGGAAAGAAGCAGTAGAGCAAGGAGTCCAATGGATTGATGATCTGAATGACCAAAAAGTGGAAGGCCAAAATAAAAAGCAAGCAAGCCTGAGAGACCAAGAGGAAGCTTAAGCAGAAATGGATAACCTGGCAAAAGTTGGGAAGAAGGCCGAGGCAGCACCTCTGTGTATATGTATGTATGTGTGTAGCACCCTTTGTACATCTGATAAGCAGGGAAAGGACACACAGCAAAATATAGCCAACAGGAGACCTTAAACAGTATCTGAACTGGCAAACAAACAAGCAAAAATAAACATTTTCTTAGGAAACTTCCTAATGATCTCAGATGTACCAGTTCTATCAAGAATATGCTCAGATTAATGTCTTGAAGTTCTGTATCACTGTCAGTAAAAAGAACATAAAATGAGCAACTTTTGGTTCTCAGCGTGTGCAGTGCAGAGGATAGCCAGCTCAGTATGTGACATTGGAGTTCATAGTTTTGTTTGTTTGTTTGCTTGTTTTGGTTTTGGTTTGGTTTGGCGTGGTTTTTCTTTTTGCCAATGCATGGTTGGAAAAGAGGCATTTGTGCAGTTGTTTGTTCTGGACCAAAAGGAAAGATGAATTCTGTCATTATAAAGGGCCTGTGTCTAAAGGTTGTCAAGTATATTATCTCATTTAGTCCTCCTTACAGCTCTGTGAAGCAGGGATCATGGCTTCTATCTAAAGATGAACAGGTAGGTGCAGAAAGATTGTCCCAAAAACATTAAAAACTGAGCAGTGACACCTATATACCACAACCTAAAGACCCACATTTAAGTCCACTTTCTCCAGGTTCAGAGATGAGGAAGGAATAACTCATCTGGTGTCAGATCTCCTGGGCAGAAGATCCATGGTGTTCTAATCCCTGACATCCTAAACTGCCCTTTTACTCCAAGGAGGTTGTACACACAGCATAGTTAGAGCTTGGATGACACAGGACCCAGAAATTGAGGCTCGTGGAGCATCTTGGAAGGGAGTTAGTTCTAGGAATTTCGCTTCTCTGTCCCTTGCCTGGAAAGATCAGAAATGCAAACTGAAGAACGTGAGCATAGGGCAGCCTAGGAGAAAACTGCACTGGGCCTTAGCAGGCCACTCTAGAACACTCTTTTAGGGCAACCTGACTCTTTGAATTCGTCCTTGAGTGTCCCTAACCTGCATGACAGGAGTGAGCTAAGACAGAATGAGAACAAGCCGTGGGGGTGAGTGCAGACTGCTGCCTACATGCTGCAGCAGGCACAAGTCAGCCAGCCCCGAAGTGGCTCCTTGCCTAATTAGATCTAAGGAGAATGTGCACACTGGTAATGGTGGTGAAACCAGCATGGCCATAATTATTGAGATAAGAGTGCTCAAAGGGAAACAGGTACCTATTGAATACAAAGCCTAGTTTTCATCCTGTGGAGGGTCCAGGAAAGCCACTCACCAGTTTTCATTGTTGATCTGGTTCTGTCATAGGCATTGGAGCTGGTTCTGCCTCCCCGGAGAAACAAGGGCAGTAGGTAGTTTTCTGTTTCGTTCACTTGTTCATTTTCCCCCAATCTAACAAGAATGCCATAATTCTATAAAACAGGTAATCAGTAGATAGTGAGTTAAGAGGGGTTTTCCCTCTGTCCTTGTATTGTAACCTACTTGGAAATTGAAGTGAAAGGAGAATTGGAGCCTTTTTGGTTCTGCCTGGTTACTAATGCACCGTGGCATATCTCACCTATCCTCAAATAGGTGCCACTGTCACAGGCCTTCAATGGGACACTTGGGAAGAAGGTTGCAACACTTAAAGGAGCCTCTTCCCATTTTTAAAGAAAGAAATTGGGGTGGGGTGCCTGAGTGGCTCAGTTAGTTTAGCGTCCAACTCTTAGTTTCGTCTCAGGTCATGATCTCACAGTTGGCTGGGATTAAGCCCCACATCAGGTTCTGCACTCAGCTCAAAGCCTGCTTTAGATTCTCTTTCTTCCTCTCTCTGCCCTTCCACCACTCATGGGAGCAAGTGATCGCTCACGCTGTCTCTCTCTTCTCTCTCTCTCTCAAAAATAAAGAAATATAAAAAACAGCCTTACAGAAAGAAATTAATATATAGTTACTACTTGGTTGTTTTTAGCATGGAGTTTGATCATTAAGAGTGCTGCCAGAAGAGAGCTGTAAGCTCTGGGTGCAAAATAAATTAATCCTTTCAGACTTGGATGGGCTCACAGCTTCCTGGACAGTTAAAACTCCTTGTGCTACAAGTGCAGTGATTGACACCAGTCTCCAGAAAATGAGATAAGGAAAGGAAGGAGCTGCAGTCTTGGAGCTGTAGTGCCTAGAGAGGCCTCAGCCATGAGACCCAACCCCTCTGCTTCACAGCTAAAGAAACTGAGGCCACACGGAAGTGTGAGTCACCGAGGTCAGACAGCTAGGTAGCTACTTGGAGGACCTTTTTCTTAAGGTGAGATTCAGATTCACTGGCAAGGACACATGCTGAAAAGTTCACTGTGTTGTTTTTTGGGCTTCTGAAAGATTAATTTGGGGAACTATGAAACCAGGAACTGGGCACCCACATAAAGAAATAAAGCATGTTAGAAACTGTTTTCTGAAAGAGCCCATTAAGACTGTAATATCTAAAAGATATCTTGGAAGCACAGTAAAAATGTCTTTATTAAAGAAGGATGCAATAAACTTTTCTTCAGAAATAAAGAGATGGTTTAGAAAGAATAGCCTGTGGAAACTGGCCTTTTGTTTGAGAATGAACTGGAATGTAGGGGGAAAAATGCCCTTTGGCCTGCACATAATAAACAAGATGTAGTAATTAGGTCAAGAACATTTAGATCTATTGCATTTGTACCTTGTGTAATGGGCTTTCATGTTACAAGGTGCAGTGGTAGAGGATTTCGGTTCCTTTAGGAATCTTAGTTTAATAGATGCATTATTAGGAAAATTAAAATGTATTATTGCATGTGCTGTAAAAGAACCTAGAGGTACAATGTTACATCTTTAATGTTGTTGGCACATAACATATAGGTATAATGTGTTAAATTGAGATTGAGAAATCATCAGTCTGATCTCCCGAATTGACCTCTGAGACTGAGTTTTCTCACCTGTTAAGAAGTGAATCATGCAGGGGTGCCTGAGATGGTTGAGCATCCAACTTCAGCTCAGGTCATGGTCTCATGTTGGTGAGCTTGAGTCCCGCGTTGGGCTCTGCACTGATAGCTCAGAGCCAGGATCCTGCTTCAGATTCTGCGCCTCTCTCTCTGCCCCTCCCCTGCTCATGCTCTGTCTCTCTCTCTCTCAAAAATAAATAAACGTTAAAAAGAAAAGAAGTGAATGATGCATATTTGAAACAGGGATTGAGGTGAGTCATGTCAAAACTATAATAAAAATCCCACAGGGTGAGAGTCTCATTTCTTCCTACTACCCAGGTTTATTTTCTGAGAGTGTATCACAATGTTATTCTAAAACAGGACCTTATTGGCCAGAAAGGGTTAATGCACACCTGCACCAGTGAAACCCAACTTTATGGCAAGTGATTTTTAGCATAATCTGAAACCTAGTATGTGAATAGTATTCTGTAACAATATTCTAAGTTAAAACTTTAAAAAATAAGAATTGTAATTACATTTGTGTATTTTAAAAGCTTGCCTTAAAAAAGCTCATGTTCTCTTTAGTTCTGATTCTGTATAGTGTCGCCATAAAGGCCATTACATCTGGAAATTTAGAGCAATAAATTCAAGAAGAACTCTAAGAAGAACACTGTTTATGTTTTAGATGCGTTATCATCAAGGGCTTTGCAACAGCCAGCAGAAATATTAAACAGGAAGGCAGCAGCCAACTATCACAATATTTTTACACTTAGACCAATAAAATGCAGCCATTTTACAAGAATGATTTTATTAAAAATTGTTAATAGTTGCAATGTTTCATTCTTTGGGAGTAGTAATTAGCTAAGCTACCTGTGAATTAAAGTAGTATGAAAGTAACAGATCTGACAATTCTCTGTGCAAAACAGCTTTGCATTTTTATTGAGGAGGCAAGAGTCACATTTTTCCTTGTATAGAGGAAAATTTAACTGTGGATTTTTAAAATTTGTTCAAAACTTTCTTTGCCGTATTAGCAAGGAATAAGGGTCTAGCAGGACTGATGCTTTTGTATTTTTTTTTCCATATAAATTCAGTAACATTGTGTTGCTAGTTACAAGATTAAGCCATACCTTATGGAACAGCCCTCCATAGTGATGTAAAAATAACCTCTAGATCCTCCTGTGTTACTGCATGCAGCTCCATGGGCAGTTTCAAATAAGTAAGAAACTCAGAAAGCATAGCATTGAAGAAAAATTGAAGAGCATTCTTCAGATCAAACTAGCTGCTGAAATGTGCAGGTATGTTAGAGATGTGACTTCCTGTGATATCCACATAGAAGAAAAATTGAAGAGCATTCTTCAGATCAAACTAGCTGCTGAAATGTGCAGGTATGTTAGAGATGTGACTTCCTGTGATATCCACATAGAATAACCACACTGCTTATTTTGTCCCTTTGAAAGAATAGTAGGAAAATCCTGAGAAGAGAGGATGTGATGAGGCATTGCCCAAATTATAGAGCTCCAGGCATGTTCTCATCAAACTAGAGGAAGGAGCTTAAAACGATGAATCTGATCACTATTTCAGTAAATATATCTTGAGCACTCACTGCAGGCAGAATATGTGGCATTCATACGCAGTATGGATAGGGTGGTAATGAGTAAGATAAGGGGTCCTTTCCCATCTGGGAGACGCCACAAGTAAAGCCCCCTGCACATCAACATCAAGGATGTGGGGAAGGGAGCTGCATCAGTGGGAAGAGCGTAGAGCTGCCCGAGTTTGAAGGGAGATCAGTGTGCTCTGGGAAGAGGTGGCATCCAAGCTGGTTCCTGAGGAATAGGTATGATGTGAGTAGGTCCAGATGGAGAGGACATCCCAAGTAGAGGGAATGGCTTGTCCTTTCCACCCTGGCTTTCCATGGAAGATTTCCATGATTCTGCAGGACTCAGCCCAGACACCCTCTCCTCTGGAGAGCCCTGTCTGTTCCGTGAAAGAATGGCTACTCATCTCTCCTTTTTTTCCTCCACTGTCCCCACTAACACCCCTGTCACTGAGCTGCCATTTTTGGCTTACAGAATTATCTCCCCTACCATTCTGTGCAGAGCTAGAGGCACTGCAGTTTGTTTTGGTGTCCAGAGTCTCAGCCACATGGATGTTTCCAGACTCGTCAACCTACTGGGGACTGTTTTTAAAATTTTAAAGGAAAAAAAAATGCTTGAATTCTTGTCCCTACATGCCAGAGGCAACACAGTGTTTCTCCCAGCACTTGTGTGGATTACCTGGCTTCAGGGATGCCCTTGCTTCTACTGGACTCTCCGTCCTTGTCTGGATCTCTTGTATCTTCCATTTCTCACATGATATAGCAAATAAGATGTTCTGTAATTTCAAGGATTTGGAAAACAAGCTATATCTTAATGAATAGACCAGTTTATTTTTTTAAGTTTATTTATTTTGAGAGAGAGCTTGAGCAGGGGAAGCACAGAGACAGAGGGAGGGAGAGAATCCCAAGCAGGCTCCACACTGTCAGAGCAGAATTGGATGCTTAACTGACTGAGCCACCCAAGCGCCCCATGAATAAGCCAGTTTAAAATCATATATTGGACAGGCTGGTTCTCCAAAGTCCCTGATCACTATTCCCTGTGGAACATTGATTCCCTCGGGAGAGGGATCAAACTCCTGTCCCTCTGGCAGCTGCTCAGCTCCTCCCACCAGGTTTTGTCCCCTTTTATGCAGAGCCCTTTCCAACTCACCTCCCATCCAGCCAGACCAGAGAAGGGACAGGAAGTCTGACTGCCCTTGCCCAAGGGAGCCATCAGGGTGGTCTGCTTGGGAGACAGGCTCTCTCTGACCTAGCTTGTGAATTAACCTCCCTACTCCAGCCTCATGGCATTTAGCTGTGTGTGTTCAGCATGCAGTACCTGGAATATGGTAGGCATGCGATTAATTCTTCTTCATTGAAGTTCTAGGTTTGGGAAGGTGGGGGAGTCCTCAGCATATGTGTGCTTCCTGGTTGATCTGACTTGTCCTGAATGCAGGGAATATTTGGAAAGGAATGGGAAATAAACCTGGAAATGTAGGTTGGGATCAAATCATCAAAGATAATTGGAAATCAGAGAGAGAATTTGGATTTTATTTGGCACCTAATAGAGACTTCTAACTGAGGGAATGTCACAAAGAGCTTCTGAAAGAATGAGCCACATCACAGAGAAAGAAGGGACCATGGAGCCGGGGAGACACTGGAGGAGGGGACTGTCGTCATCCATGTACATGTGATCTGAAGGCCATGAAAGGGAAGTCTGAGAGCAAAAGGTTTGGATATGAATGATGTGTAGAAAATATAGAAGAAAGAGCTAAAAGTTGACCAGAATTTTAAAGGAGGGAGGGGGCGGTAATGGTTACAATGCAATAGGAAAGGGACAGGTACAATGTGGAGGTTCCTCAGGAAACTAACGATAGAACTCCCCTATGACCCAGCAATAGCACTGCTAGGAATTTACCCAAGGGATACAGGAGTGCTGATGCATAGGAGCACAAGTACCCCAATGTTCATAGCAGCACTCTCCACAATAGCCAAAACATGGAAAGAGCCTGAGTGTCCATCAACGGACGAATGGATCAAGAAGATGTGGTTTATCTATACGATGGAATACTACATGGCAGTGAGAAAGAATGAAATCTGGCCACGTGTAGCAACATGGATGGAACTTGAGGGTGTTATGCTGAGTGAAATAAGTCAGGCATAGAAGGACAAATACCTTATGTTTGCACGTATAGGAGGATTAGGAGGAACTTAACAGAGGACCATGGGGGAGAAGAAGGAGGGAAATAGGGGGGAAGAGGGAGGAAGGCAAACCATGAGAGACTCTTGAATGCTGAGAACAAACTGAGGGCTGATGGGGGTGGGGGGGGGGGGGATGGGGGTTGGTGGGCATGGGGGAGGGCACTTGGGATGAGCACTGGGTGTTATATGGAAACCAACTTGACAATAAACTATTAAAAAAAAAAAAAGGAAAGGGGACAGGTGTAGTTAGCAGGGGGAATACATTGACTTTGGTTTTAAGCATTTACCCATTTGACAGATAATTGTTAAGTGTCTCCTGTGTACCAGGCACAGTGCTAAATCCTGAAAATAAAGATAAATGAGAAAGACACACTTCTGTCCCTGGTGGAGCTTACATTTTAGGGAGGCTGACAGTAGAGCAGTAAACTAATTGGCAAAGTAATTACAGACTGCAAAAAGGACCGGAAAGGACATTAAGAGGATACTGTAGCAGAGAGAAGCAGGGGAGACTTCTTCAGGGAAGGGCCTGTCCACAGGAGGCCATCCCACACACTTCCTGGGTCTCTGCAAATGATCAAGAAATACTTTCTGCCCAAATGCAGCTTCCATTCAACTGGGGGAAAGAAGCTCAGTGATTAAGAGCAAGGGCTTAGGCGTAAAGCAAGCGAGAGTTTGAAGCTCATTCTTCTCTACCCCCACTCACCAACTCTGTCACTCTCAGTTTCCTCACCTGCAAAATGGAGATGATATCCAGCACGTAAAATGACTGGAAAAATGAGGTGATGTCATAGATGGAAGCCGCATAGCAAGTGTGCAAAGGTGGCAGCTATAGAAAAGTGGCAGCACCAGACACGGAGGCACCATCGGGCACAGAACTGTAGGGAGCCACGCCCATACGTGGGTACAGGGTCCTCGGGAGACTTTCACCCATGCAGCAGCACTGGAGCAGCAGTGACACTATGAGAAGACACAGCACAGGGGATGATGTACAAGGTGGTGAGGAGAGCAGGAGCGAAGCACAGTCAGTGACAAACCTTGAGCTTATGGGGAGTCCATTTGGTTATTCTGTGGGACCTGTTTCTGGAAACTGAGAAGAGAAGCAGGAAGGCTGGGGTGGCGCGGGGGAGGGGAGGCTTGTTGCAGGGAGACAGAAGCCTGGCAGAGGTGATCACAGTGGTAATTTACCAGTTCAGCTGACAGGTCCCCAGTCACAAGAGGTAGTGGCCACCCACTACATAGTGGCTACCCACGTGCTTGCCATGACTCATTTCCTCAAGGTGAAATCAGGGTCTCACCTAGCAGGTGAGTATCCCTCGGGGAAGGGCAGTGAATCGTCAGACTAGAGGCTGCAGGCTGAGTGTTGGTACTGTGGGCATGGGCCTGCCAGGCCAGCTGGCACAGAGGGCGTCCAGGGAGGAGCTCCTGATTGCCAGGAGAAATCAGGACCGAGCAGGATGCCTGGGGCTGGGCCTGCAGCCTGGAAGGGTAGCTATCTGGAGGAGCTGGGGGCTGGAAGGCGACTGTGAGCCCTGGGAGCAGGTCTGCTGAGGCAGAGTCAGAACATGATCGCCAGGGAAGGCTCGCCTTCAGGATGTTCTTTGTGCTCTTCGGTGTTTAAAAAGGACTTTTGCAGGCTCCACTTACCTCATTTAAGCAACTTGGGAACCACTTGGTGATGGAAGTAATTGAAGCAAGAGAACCTCAAGAGGTAGGGCAGTCATGAAGTGTCAGGCTAGACTGGACAGTCTGGGCTACATTCTTTTTTTTTTTTTTTTTTTGGAGGGAAACCATAAGAGACTTTTTATTTTCTTTTTTTTTTTTTTTACAAATAGTTTATTGTCAAGTTGGTTTCCATATAATACCCTGTGCTCATCCCACAAGTGCCTTCCTCCATGAGTCTGGGCTACATTCTAAGGAGAGAGACTGTTTTTCTTTTTAATACCTATTTGTGTACCCAGAAGTGGGCTGGGTCCCAGGAACACCAAGCTGAGTAACCCCTCAAAATGCATATGGGTCTGAGGAAGTGATTTTAGCACACTTTTGCTGAGGATCCCCCTGAGAAATTCTGATTCATTCAGCCTAGCTAAGGATCCCACCAACTCCACTTGTAACAAAACCCACAGAATTGGTTGAGGAACACCAATATCCCTGAGGAAACAGAGATAGAGAAAGGCAACCAGATAAGAGAATGGAAGCAAGTACACATTTGATCTGGCTGACACCCACCTCCTCAACAGACACTCTTTCAGGGTCAGAGGTGGTGGCTATAATCCCCTGAGGAGTCTTCATAAACTGCTATTCCAAAACAGGAAAAAAAATTAATAACAAAAGAAAAAGCTCAGAGTGAGGAAGAGTCTAAGTGAGGAGTAAAGGTAAGCGGTGGGTGTGGCTGGCTGTTCCTGGAGTGCATTAGGATCAGAGACCCACCCTGCCCTGAGCACCACAGCATCCCACTGACTTCCTGTAGGACTCTAGGGACAGTCCCCGCTGGGCCCCAGTTCATCCACCTCCTGACAGGACCAGCACAGCTGGCACCCTACATCTTTCACATGGACACCAGGTCATGAAGGCAGGTTTTATAAAGTCAAGATATTAGACTGTGTTTCTATTCATAAGAATGAATAAACATACTTCATTTATAACTTGAGACTGTGGTCATCAGGAAGCCCAGTTCTCTAGCCCGGGGAACAAGGCCACATTGGATTGGCCTTAACCTTAGCAGAGGGGAGTATTTTGAAGATATAAAAAGAGAAATTTTTTTTCTCCCCCACAAAACCAAAAATTTCAGACAGACAGGAAAAGCAGTTATAGAACCAATGACAAGGAAACATGCTGAAATGAGCCAGGTGTCACAGAAATGAAGCCCACCGCCGTCCACCATTCTCTAAGGAGCATGACTTCTGAGCAGAGAAGACTGGCCAAAATGGAAAAAGCGGTGCAGGGTGCGAAGTGCCAGGACGTGCTTTCTCAGCTGGTAACCAATGAGAAAGGACAAGAAATCCCAAAGGGGCAGGCCAAGTCAGAGCCTTCTTTTGGGCTCTGAGGAACTTTCTAATGTATTCTGGGAAAGCAAATGTGTTGAGGTGTTGGTAGCATTCCTATCTCCCCTTCAGGAAGGTAAGCCAGAGACACGCAAGAAACCCCCAAGACATATAGAAAATATTAAACAGAATGTTGGCCAATATTTAAAAGCCTTTCCTTTAAAATAAATAACCCCTTCAGAAGGAAAGGAGAGAGGAAAGGATACGAGAGAGAGAAATGAGGTGTAAGCACTGGGCTGCTGAAGCATGATGCTGAGTCTTCAGAACTGAGCTCATCTGCCAGGATGGTTTGTGTGTCTTTTCCTCCTCTACCCTCTGTGCCTCCTTGGATACTATGCCTTCTCCAGTGCTCCAGTCAGGAGGATGGTGGTGCAAGAAGCGCTGAGTCACCTGATAAAGATCAAAGTGGCCCTTCAGGTTCTGCCACAGGCTCCAGTAAGGCAGGTGCTCACTGGGCTGTGTAGTGCCCTGACCATCATTGAGGTATTTCCTTCCTTTGACACAAAGAAGGTAATTTTTCTCGTGAAAGACCTTCCCTGTTCCATGACCCTGAGACACTTTCTGTGTGCCATCAATTGGCACATAGTATTTCCCTCCATTTATTGTTGGTAACTTGGTGACAGTGACCTAGGTTATCCCAGAGGAACTTACTATATCAGGTCCCACCCTTCTCCTCCCAGAACTCCAGGGTGCCTGTGAATGGATGAGGACCTATAGTCTAAAAGGAAGCCCCTGGGCTTTGGAACTCCTGACAGGCTGTCTGTGCTATTCTGGCCTCCAGCCCTTTCCCAGGACCCCTAAAATGAGTCCAATCTGCTCACCAGTCCCTAGGTAGCCAACAGGTTCCCCAAGTGAATCCCTGAGGCCACCTGCAGGCAGAGGGTCTGACCAGTACCCAGAGAAAAAGCATATCCAAGGATCTTTCTTGACAAAGCTCTAAATCATTCCATCCTGGATTCACTGCCATGTGTAACAACCTCCGTCACCCAACCCCATGGGCCACTCTAAACTTCAAGGTTTCTGACCAGCCAGCTCTCTACAACCACAGGGCGCTGGCCCAAGCTGCATCCCCCATCTGGAATGCTTTCCCAGTGTCTCCCATAGCCGGCTCCTCCTTGTCAGTCAGGACTCTGCTTAAACGTCACCTGGTCACCTGGTTCCTGACCCCTTTATTCAATGTAATTTTTATCAGGGTCCTGTTTTCCTCCCTGCTGGTTTGTTTACTGCCAACACCCCCACAATGGAACGCTTACTGCCCGTCTGTCTCAATGGCTGTTGTGTTAGTGCTGGAACAGTGCTGTGGGCATTCAAAGGTAGATTAGGTATAATGGCAGGGAGAAGGTTGGAATGAGTTCAGGGAATAGGGAGCCAGTTGGGACTTAGCGAGGGGAGAAGAATAAGCATGTGTGGAGGGGCTTATGTGACAAGCACTCAAAACATCACATCCTTTCCCCAGGTATGGTTGAAATAAATGAAAGAGCAAGAATATCACAGGCTATAGGGAACTAACAGAATGACAAAAGGGGATGCCCATTGCTGCAGTCAAAGGTTTCAGTAGGGGGATGTCAAGCAGGCCCTTTGGAGAACCAGCCCCTAGGCTTGAAATATCCCCCAAGGCATCTTGCTAGATCCTCTAGGCCCTAAGGGGGCCCTAACATAACATTATGCACTGACAGTATCTGCGGTTTACAGAGTGTCTGCTCAACACCATGCACTGCTCTAAGTACTTACAGTATCTCTGATCTTTATTATTGGAGGATATAATTTAACAGATTTATAAATCATAAAACTGAGGCTGAGGTAGTAAATGACAGTACTGGGGTTCAGCTAAGGTCCAACTCCAGCCTTCATGCTAAATGAGCCCTGATTGCTGTATGTCTGGGATCCACGCCCAGCACAAGTTGGGAATCCCATACCAGCCTGTCCCCAGCCATACCAAACTGCAACTCTTGGAAGATTCTGTAACGCCTTTGTGCCTTTCAGCTCCTGATCCTACACCTACACTGTCTTTACCTTTGCCCTTTGCTGTCCTCCCTCCTACTCATTCTTCATGACCCAGCTCTGGGAGCATTTGCTCTGAAAATGTTTCTGAAGGCCTTGGTCCCCACTGGGCTGCAGTCCCCTCCTCTGGCCCACTGTGAGAGTAGCTCACCCTAGCATCTTTTCCAGAGGGAAAACATTAGGAAAGTCCTCCCGTTTACTGGTGCAGGTGACTCCATGATGTGCTTACACAGAGTACTTTTCAGGCTCACCATAATGCTCATTCTCCTCCCCTTTCTTGCAACTCTTCAGGACTCAACTCTCTCTCTCCTCCCTATACTCACATGGCCTCCCTCTCTGTCCATCTGCTCTGTCACTCACTCTTTGCTGTGGCACGAATCAGATGATAATCCCATGGCCTCATTAGTTTCCACCACCTTGAGCTTCTCGAAGACCAGGCAATTATGGCTACTGAATGCAAGAATGCCGGAATATTGCCAAGATTACGTGAGAAAATAGGTCATGAGATCCTTTTTAAATAATAAAGTGCTGCGCGGCTATTGTGATAAATATTACTGCTGTCACTACTATTACCATGATGGTGATAAATATAGGTATCCCTTTCTTTCTGAACTCTCACTGTCCAAAATCCAGAACCAAGCCAATTTGGATAAAATCTTTAGATACCACGTATTCTCCAGACTCACTCTACTGGTATCCAGATCCAGTAGTGATCTCCTTCACTATCCAGATCCTGAACCTGAAAAGGCATGCACCCTGAGGAAGAGTTGCATTTCTGTTAGTCATGGTCATGGTGGTGGCATAAATAAGACTGGTCAACTCTTGAATTCTGTGAGTTGAAGTCTTTTCATAGAAAAGGGCATTCTGGGGAGGTCAGATACTGAGCAAAGGCCATTTGGAAGTTTCCCAAATTCACAGAGTTCCCATGTCAGGCATCTCTTAGTATTCCTTGTGGTCCTAGAAAGCCAACAGTTCCTAGAAGATTCTGCCCCAGAGCCTGGTTCTGCCAGGGGAAGTCCACTGGGAGTCTCATGGCCTGGTAGTGTCAGCGGGGCACAGATAGGAAAGAATCCTTTTACAAGCAAATTACCCACTGGTCTATGTTTTAGCTACTTATAAAGTCCGTTATCATGACCATTCCTGATGGAGCCTGAGGAGCCAGTGGTTGCTTTTTTCTTTAAAAACTGCATTAATCGTATGAACCAAACAAAATACTTCTTCAGCCGAGGTTCCCTCTATAAAACCTTTCACCTCCAGCTGAGGGAAAACAATGAATTCCCTTTTGCTCCAAAATCCACAGCTGCATCAAACTTTTTCAAAAGGTACTGTTTTGACATCAAGAGCCATGTACTTATTTCAGTGTGATGTCTCCTGATAATGCTTCCTTTTTCTCTGACTCAGGTTTCCACTCCTATATCTGCTCTAATGTATGTCCCATACAGGCAGTCTAGCCAACAGTTTTAGTGTTTCTGGACCTCTAGTAAGTGAAAGTATATTGCCCTTCTACTATGTCTTCACCAAGTTCTCCAGGGTGGGACTTCATCCTCATCAAGAACATCTGCTTGATGGGAATGCATGACTTGGCATATTGTTGTACCCCTCAACAGGGGTATGTATGTCATACCCATACACTAAATGGAGAAGGAGAAGGGAGGGAGTCTAGATAAATGGGATAATTACCAGGTCTGGAGTCATACAAACCTGGTTTTGAATCCAGGCTCTACCACAAACTGATGCTGGGCATTTACCAGAGCCTTACTTTTCTCATGGAGTATACAGGACTGTTAGAAGGTTTAACAGTACAAGGTATGTAAAATGCTTAGCACATGGCTCAAACAAGGGGCCCAGTTAATAGATGTTGTTATTGCTAGCTCAAAGCATTCCCCAATTTCCCCACCCCTAAACTAGTAATAGGTCTCAGAGCTTCTACTGACTTCTGAAGTGAATGACAGCCAGAAGCACTTCATGTCCAAATCCTGAATGGATAGAGCTGGGCGGTGGGGGGTGGCTCCCTGGCCCACTGAATGGGGGACCTCTCTTTAGAGGCCCCTGAGTAGAAGCTTCCTAACCCAGCAACAGTCTCCATTAGGCCAGACCCTTTGATTAGGATTTGCATCAGAGGAAGATTTGTTCCCCCATTCTCACCACTATTTATCAAGCAAGTGCCTCAGTGACATGCAGTAAGATCCTGCAAGTATTCACTTTAAAGCCACAAGACAGCTGAAGCACTCAGTCTGACTGGTTATATGAAAAGCTCCCCAAATGTCCAGGGATGTTTTCATGGGGAATGTTTGAAACCATAGTTCCCTCTGGGCCCCGTGCAACACATCACTACCAAAACCACGCCTGCACCCTCGGTCACCTGCCTCCTGACTAGTGCTCTCTGCATGGAGCCATCCAGGAAGTATGGGCTAACTCATCCAGGAAGTGTGGGCCCAGCCTCCGTGGGCAGACATGACCAGGGCCAGCAGAGGCCTTGGCCACCTGATTGTGTGCTAAGTCACCAGCTCCCCTCACTGCCCAGCTTACCAGGAGCAAAAGTCACAGGGTAGTCCTGAGGCTAAGCCAAACCAGGGCCCAGCTGGAGCGGAACTTGAGAGCCACCGCTCCTGCTGCCATAGCCACTATGAAATGATGAGCAGTTACCAGGCAAGAAGATGCAACACACGATCCATAAGGCACTGATGCAAGCCACATAGTGCTTGTGCAGATACCAGCAATCCTAGAAGCATGGCAACCTGTAGCTTAGACAAGGAACCTTAAAATTCTTCCAGTCCATTTACAGATAAGGAAAGCTGGAGTTATTATGGAACTCATGTGGAGGGCAAGAGCTGGGCCTTGCCTCTCTGCTCTGCTCCCTCCCCATCATTCCAGTTCCCCGTACAGAATCCTGGGAAGGTCAGGTTTGGGCAGGCCTTTCCAATTCAGAAATAAAACTTGGAAGGAATTGACAGTGATGTGGTTAGGGCTGCCTTTTGTGGCAGTAGTAGGTCCATTCTGAAGTTGATGGTATTGTGACCCAGACTCTGAGCTCTGCCAAACTGGGGGCTCTTCCCTCCACTGAGCATCAACTTCTAGGAACCTTCACAGGACTGTGTCTGCTTACATGAGCCTTTGATCCTGTGAAGTCTCTGTCCTACACAATTGAGGTATAGCAGTAAAACAAAGTGAACATAATTTGGAACTGAGTTCCAGTCTTCATTTTGCCAGCCTTTCAACCCTGACTAGCCCCTTGTCAGTCCTGGCCCAATCTTTAGAACACCTCCCTTCCCCCAAACTCAGGAATCCCAGGACCTTCTGAGTTGGTGTCAATCTGCAAAGATAGGCCTGCTTTCTATGCCAATAAGCTTTTGTAGACTTGATGTGGCCAGAATTCTAGAACCATCCAATACTCTAGTCCTTTTTGTCCCTCTTCCCTGTGTTTATTTGCAGAGCATATCATGCATAACAAAGAAAATGAGGCTACCTGTTTGGTGGTTTTATCAACTTATGAGCAAGAGATACAACATAGTGATGCAAATAATCCTGGGACCGATTTCTTGTGGCATGAGGAATTCACCCCTTGATTTCCTCTGACATTTTGGAGTATGTCTTCTCTGTCATCGCTTAGCACCCTTAATTATTAAGAGTGATGCCACAGTGGGCACTACTCTGGAACTACTACATAGGAAAAAGTTCTAACTGGAGAGCCTGTCCTAAAGATAGTCCTAGGAAAGCACAGAAGAGCAAAATCAACAGAAGCAGTATAGGAAGTGTTACCGTTTGGCATTGCTGCCATAGGGGTGCATTATATAAAAGAGCATGATCTTTATATTTATATAATCAATAATTCCCCACATCTAGATAGAGCTATTATTTCCAAAGCATTTTCACATACACTCAAGTGTTATCTTAGGCAACCTGGCCGAGTGTGAACCAAACTTTTGTTTTATCTGTGGACATTAAAGCCATGCTCCTCTGTGGGCAGCCAGCAGCTCAGACTCTAGGCTTTGTCGGTGAAGGCCGCTCCAAGCACAAACAGAGCACCTGCCAAGGGTTACTGTGCAGAATGTCACACTTGGAGTCCCCACCAAAGCTTTCATCAAAGTCAACCTGATTATTTTCCACTGCATTTTCCTGAAAGGATGTTATGATTTTCTAGATGTTTGGTGGCTGGCGATAAATCAGGCTTTTATGATGTCATGTGAAAGGCCACCTCTCGGACTTCCTCCTGCCACAAGCTGTAGATTAAAAGCGGGATGGGTTGGTAGGGCATAGTGTATACAGTTTGGCTTAACCCTTTCCTTGCTTGTCCTAAGGCACAGCTGAAGCTGTCCATTAGCTAGGGTCATTAAAGAAGGTGAGCTGCCTTCCCCTCTCCTTCCTTTCACATGAACACAGCTGGGGCCTGTGGAAACCGAGCTCCTTTCTCTGAGTTAACCAGACTTCCTCAGCTAAGAGGCTTTGGCATCAAATCAAGATCCAAAACAAGACAGCGTGTTCCATGGAGTGATATAAGAGAACATAGGTAATTTCACAAAAGTAATCTTTTCAAAGAGTCTGTTTCATAATCATGAAAATGAGAGGTTTCCTTGAAAAGGAGATAAAATCTAATCACGATGAGGTTGTGAAAAAAGTTACACTCATACTTTGCTGGTAGCATTTGTAAATTCATACAGTGTGTTTGAAAGCAATGAAAAGGTTCTCATTCAAGCCCAAATCCTACGAGTTCTCTGTGACTCCTCTTTCCTCCAAATCCAGTCCTGCAGCAAGTCTCTCTGCTCACCTCCCCTCCCTCTCACCATCTCTCCCCGCATGTGTGGCCACTGTCTGGGCTACTCTTCTCCCCGCCACAGCCCCACTCCAGGCTCCCATCCAGCGCAGCGCCCACATTGATGCCTGAAAACATCCCACGGAGCATGTACCACCAGTGCCAGAAGCCTCCAGGGGCTCAGAACACAAGCCAAACTCCAAATTTTGGATAGTAGGCTGATAAAGGACTATACATTTTAAAGCAAAGCTAGGTCCTTTCTCTGTAAATGAGTGAACCTTTACAGACATAGAATTGGGTTTAAAAAAAAACTTTTTTAACTTAAGCAACTTTCAGTGCTGTGTCCCATTCTCTTGATAACTAGTGGTGGGGTCCCTGGGTGTCTCAGTTAAGCATCTGACTTCAGCTCAGGTCATGATCTCATGGTTCATGAGTTTGAGCCCCTTATCGGGCTCTGCGCTGACAACTCAGAGCCTGGAGCCTGCTTTGGATTTTGTGTCTCCCTTTCTCTTTCTCTGCCCCTCCCCTGCTCACACTGTCTCTTTCTCTCAAAAACAAGTAAAAACATTTAAAATTTAAAAAAAAATAACTAGTGAAGAAGAAGAAGGCAGCTCTCAACAAGGAGAATTTGTAGTTAGAGTTTCACTCTGGCCGGAATTCTGCTCACACAGGAGGAAGTGAAGGGTGGGGCGCCATCTCTGCAGCCCTCAGGAGGTTGAGTGTGTCTTTGTTTGGCCAGAAAAGGTGTGGCCCTTCTACCACACACCCCAGCAGGTGCCAGCTCATGGGCCAGGTTCCTGCCCACTGGCCCCATGACATCCCTTAGGCCCTATGTCCCACAGGGCCAGCTGAGCATAGTCCTGGCTTAACTGCAGTAGCTCGGACAGAATCCCTTCAAGAGTGGCCAGATGGTTCTAGGTTGGGTGGCACAAACACATCAAAGTATGGCAGCTTTTTTAGGAGGGAAAAGGGCTGGAGCATTCTAGGCAAAAATATGTCATCCACACTTTTAAACATTTAGCTGAAAGTCAGTCCCATTCATACTTTGAAAGATTGCATCGGCATCTGAAAATCAGCCTTGTGAGCTATAGCAAGGTGAGTTAACCAGCTGTATAACTGTGGCCGACCAGCTGCAGATAGTCTATGCCACAACCTGTGACTAGAGAGTAAAGTCTCATGAAGACATGGCTTTGCTGGGAAAGGCCTGGACCCTGTGATAGGGATCACCCAGCAGGCCAGGCATGATCTGACCTTTTTTGGCCTCTCCAACTTCATCTTGGCCTCTGATCACCCTTGTTCATTTTGTCCAGACACAGTGGCCTTCTCTCTGGATCTCAGACCAGCGGTGTTGCTCCCTAAGGTCCTTATACCTGTGGTGTCCCTGAAAGACCCTCCTACCCCAGGACTTCATGTGACTGGCTTTTTGTTGTGATTCAAATCTTGGATCATATGTCACTTCTTTAGGAAAGCATTCCCTACCCAGTCTTCCCACTATTCAAGCTTGCTCCCTCTTCCATCTTTGTCGAGCCCTCTCAGTAGTTGACATGGTCTTATTCACATCTCCTGTCCTCCTGACTATCTCTCCCTGCTGGAACATAAGCTCATGACCATGGCCTTGTCTTATCTACGGCTACCTCCCCTTGTCTTGTCTATGCTACCTCCCCAGTATCTAAAACTATAAACATTTTGCAGCAAATGATCAAGAGCATTATGAAATGTTTACAATAATTGGGGAAAAGCAGAATACAAAATCCTGTATACTCTGGTTACAATGATTCAAAGAAGTGATGATTTAAAAACAGAAGTAAAGGTTACATGCAAGGTTAAAGTAACATACAAGCATGAAAGAAAAAACTATAAGACAACCCACTTAAAAAGATTACATTTTCATCTATGATATTACTATGAGAAATTAAAAGGATAGCTTTCCCTATACCTTAGTAGTAAGAGCATCACTAGCTAGCCTTAACAGTGTAAATGAATTGGAAATAGTGCTAGCTACTTTCCATGTGTAATCTTGAATTCTCACAATAGCCCTGCAAGATAGGTGATGTTTTTCCCATTTTACAGATTTAAAGCCTGAGGCTTAAAAACAGTGAGAAACTTGCTCCTCAAGGTGACACAGCTAAGTGGTCGAGCCACGATTACTAAGCCAAATCTCTCCAGTGATGTCTCTGTGTTATTGTTGGTGTCTAAGAATCTTTAGTTATTGAGATAGAAGTTATACACAATGAAAGGCACAGATTTTAACTATATATTTTGGTCCACGTTGACAACCGCATACACTCAGGTATGCGACACTCTTATCAATAAAGAACATCACCCAAAAGTTTCTTCATGCACCCTCCCTGTTGATCCTCTTCCCCTGTAACCACTGATCTAATTTCTATCACCATCAATTAGATTGCCAGTTCTAGAACTTCATACACATTGAATCATACTGTATCTACTTTTCTCTGTCCATTTCTTTCACTCAGAATTGGAGTATATTCCATATTTCCATCTGTTGATATAGTCTTTCTTATTTAGAGACCTTTGTGCCACTCAAATTAATGCAACATAAAGTATATTGTTTATAGTACTTTTTAGGGAGGGTTTGTCCTACTGAGCATTGTGAGTACTGGACTAAAAATCAGAAATCCTGTCTTCTAGTCCAAAACCCTACCACTAGATGGCTTTGTGACATTAATCAAGTTATTTGTTATTTGTTTAAATATCTCTATAGATGCATATAGAGATATAAGATTCTCTTATAGGGGCGCCTGGGTGGCTTAGTCGGTTAAGCATCTGATCACTTAGGTCATGATCTCGCAGTTCGTGGGTTCAAGCCCCGTGTCGGGCTCTGTGCTGGCTGCCAGCTCAGAGCCTGGAGCCTGTTTCAGTCTGACTCCCTCTCTCTCTGACCCTCCCCTGCTCACGCTGTCTCTCTCTCTCCTAGAAATAAATAAAAATATTAAAAAAAAAAAATTTTTCTCTTATAAAAATATGAAAGAAAGAATGCCAGGTAACATGTAGTATAGATACCCAGCAGCCTGGTAAACTCTCTATTAACCATGGTAATAGGAAGCCAAATGAATGGATAGATAAGCTCATAAAAAAACTAAATATGTGTCTTAATGCTCTTCTTTTCTCCACGCCTCTCAAAAACCTTACTAACAAATGTCATCATAGTTATCTTAATGTTTCCTCAAATATAAAAGTCCCTAGGGAAACAACCGTAAAACATAGTCAGCTGCCTGGTTAGTCCTAGAATTTCTTAAGTTACTGAGGGAAATGAATGCTTGAAGGAATGTGGGGTATACATTTGAATGACCTTGTCATATAATTTTTATTTTGGCTGGGAGAGGGATGGATGGATGGATGGATGGATGGATGGACAGATGGACTGAAAGAAGGAGGGAAGGAAGGAAGGATTACTGAGTGAGTTTCTTGAATGTGAGTGACCTATGGGACTATATAAAAATGAGAAAAATCTCAAAGGGAAAAATATCCCATCTATATTATAGAGGCATTCATATCACTTACAATATTCTTTAGTACTAATATTCAAAAGGAGGGCAGAACCTTTTCTAAAGGGTGGGGTCTATTTCCTAACAAACTGGAAGGGAACAAGCTTAAGGAAAATCACCTTCCCCAGGTGCTGTTAGGGGTCTCCTGTGGCCCAAGTCAGCCTCCCCAAGGTGAGAAGGTACCTTCCCTGGTGACAAGGTGCCTCCCTACCACATGCACGCTGAAGATAAGCTGCACAACAGAGTTGGGCTTTAACCCTCATGGATATTTTTTACAGTGCTTTCATCCCTAGGAAATGGCGAACTGAAACAGATACAAGATCTCTTGAGTTGCATTTTGAATGTGATTGTCTGGAGATTTAATTAGCTGATGTATGTAAAGTGCTTTGAGGGTGAAAAGTACTAAGTGGCAAAAGAAAGACAGCCTGCTTCTCGTGCTCCAGAGTGCCACTTGCCAATTAGGTCACAATAATCTTTAATCGGTCCACTTAAAGGTGCTTTATCTCCTTTCCTCAGGGTTTGTGTCACCTCCTACCAGCATGGGTAAATCTTTACACCCTAGATCCAGTTATTAACAGTAACCAGTAATTTCCATCGAAGATGGTGCTGGCTTTGAAGCCTGGAATGCTGAGGTCACTAACAATCTTATCTCCCTTTCATTAACTGGCTCTGCATCACAACTGTGAGTCAGCCCCCCATATCAGCTGCTTGGAGCGAAGATCAGTGAAGAAATCAGAACCAAGAGGGCTCCAGTTACAGTACTTAATCTGGCTTTCCCTAGCTTGATACTCCTGTAAGCACCAGGGATCAAGAAGTAAAGCTAAAACAACAACAAAAATTAACTCTACGATTACAATGTAGGTGTAGAACAGGTACAGAAAGACATAGTACCTCATAATTGTGTATGATGCAAACCTACATTCCCCAAATCCTATTGCTTATTTTACTGAAAGCAACCTATTAACACCAACCTATAACCAGACAGCACCGTGAAAGCTACAAAGTGTAGCTTCTGAAAGATGCTTTCCCTTGCTCAGCTCACTCACAGCCTGACTGAATAGGACAGGCCCCAAAGGCCCTCAGAGCTGGGTGGTACAGATGGCTGGACAGCTCTTGGGACCCTGCTGCAAGAGCGCTCTGCTCCTCTGCCACTTCAAATGACAGAAGAAGCTGGCCCTTAGCATAGCATGTGTTGTATGGCCCTGTATGGCCCTTCCATGCAGGATAATAGACCACTGCCCTCGTCTCTACACGTCACAAGCAGGTCTGCCTGAAGGGGATTTCTCCACAGTAGTTTTAAAAACCTATTTAAGGGGCGCCTGGGTGGCTTAGTCAGTTAAGCGTCCGACTTTCGCTTAGGTCATGATCTCGCGGTTCGCGGTTCGAGCCCCGCGTCGGGCTCTGTGCTGACTGCCAGCTCAGAGCCTGGAGCCTGTTTCAGAGTCTGTCACTCCCTCTCTCTCTGACCCTCCCCTGCTCATGCTGTCTCTCTCCCTCTCCTAGAAATAAATAAAACATTTTAAAAAATTAAATACCTATTTAAAAGAATATTAGTGTGCTTAAGTCCTGTATTTCTACCACATGAAATACAGTGTGTCTTATAGAGCCCTTTTTGCCAAACTACATTTCTTTCTTTTTTTTAATTTTTTTTTTTTTTGAGAGAAAGAGAGAGAGACAGAGACAGAGCGTGAACAGGGGAGGAGCAGGGAAAGAGGGAGACACAGAATCAAAAGCAGGCTCCAGGCTCCAAGCTGTCATCACAGAGCCCAACGCAGGACTTGAACTCACCAACCGCAAGATCATGGCCTGAGCCTAAGTCATACGCTCAACCAACTGAGCCACCCAGGCACCCCACTACATTTCTCTTTCTATGCTAACCATATTTTTAGAATACATGTTAAAAAGATGCATCTATATGTAGGCTGCACTATAAGGGCCATTAATTGGGTTCTCCCTTAATAAAGTAAATACTTTGTTTTACTGCCTTAAGCTTTATTTACAAGAGGGTACATAAGGAATACTGTGTTCTCGTTCACTGTCCATAAAAGTTCTACCATGCTAGGTAGGATTTTTCAGTAGTGTCTGAGCCATACACACACACAGATATTTTTCTTTCCCTTTGTTTAGTAGCTCTTAATAGCTCCAGGTTCCAAATGACAAATGCTACCAACTGAAAATAAGTAGTCCCCAACCTAGAATAATGGGATCACTGAGGGGTCGCAGGATCCTAGAGACCCCTTCAGGCACCATCCAAGGGGTCAGTACAGCACATCCTGAATCATAACTAACCAGCCTCACATGCAAGGCCACCAGTGGAGGTGACAGTAGTGATGATGTGAGGGCTCTGCAGGGCATTCAGTGTGGGGTATATATGCGTTACCCTCTGCCCAATGCCTCCCAGCAGCCTTCATCCGGGTAACTGAGGACAGGGACACAATGCAGGGCCTGCTCACTCTGTTTTGCTCCCTTTGCCACTTTATCTCCACTGTCAGTACGCTCGTTGCTCGTCAGAGCTGGTGCTGACTGACTCAATTTCCCTGAGGTTGAGCCCAAGCATTGTTTGGGATCTGACGGCATTCTGTCAGCTCCTGCTGATGGACAGTCCCACCGAGTCCAGCTTCCTGAGCAGACGAGACAGCCTGCTGTTTTCTTCTTGTCTCTTATCACCTCTTGTCATTAAAGGAGAGGCCTGGCTTCAACTTCAATTTGTGCTGATATATGGCAGTAAAAGGGAAGAGAGGGGGAAATGTTCATTCACATGATTAAGACCACTGCCTTTCTTACTGCTCTGAGATTCACTCCCTCTCTGAGAAGGTTTCAATAAAATGATGTATTTATGAGCATGGAAGATTTTAACTGCCCGATAAGAGACATACTATACTGCAAACTTTCTGGGGAAACTCTCAGGCTTCATTTTCCACACCCCCACCCCCATCCCCCACCCGCATTTTTACCGACTCTCAGCTGCACATCTTGAATCTTCTGTACGTTCTGTACAACTTTAAAGCTTTTTCCATTTTACTGAGGTTTGTTGTTGTTTGGTTTTTTGGTGTTTTGTTTTTTGCATTTCTTTCTCTCTAAAGAGAAGCATTTTCCCAAGAGTAGTCTTTTCCTATTCACTCTAACATAAAGTTAGATCAAGAACCAAATTTGTTTCATTCTTTTATTTCCTTGGAACCTGAGCTAGTCCTCAATTTTGTCTTTTTTTTTTTTTTTAAAGCAGAAGGAAAGAAATGAATATCCAGTGCTACTCACCGCTCCATATTTTAAATTCTTGAAGATATTCAACCAGGTCTTTCACCAGTCTTAGTTTTCTTATTAACATCCCCTGTCTATACATCTTCTCCTTTTTTATAGCACTCAAGTCAACTTCTTTCAATATGCACGTTAAAAATTTAACAACATCCTGCCAAAAGTGCTCACACTCTTAAAATGTTTCTCCAGCCGGGTGCCTGGGTGGCTTAGTCGGTTAAGCGGCCGACTTTCGCTTAGGTCATGATCTCGCAGTTCGTGGGTTCGAGCCCCGCGTCGGGCTCTGTGCTGACTGCCAGCCCAGAGCCTGGAGCCTGTTTCAGTCTGTGACTCCCTCTCTCTCTGACCCTCCCCTGCTCATGCTGTCTCTCTCTCTCTCCTAGAAATAAATAAAACATTAAAAAAAAAAAATGTTTCTCCACCTTTGCAAACCTCACAAGCAGACCTGTTGAGGATACATAGTATCCAACACATGATTTGATTTGAAATAAATATTTAAATTTCCCCAACACAACCACAGTGAAAAACGGAGACAAAGAAAATGACACTGTGAACTTTGAGAAGTTATCCTATGTTGCCAGTCTATTTAATAGCATTCCCCACAGTGATTTTCAGGAAAGGGGGTGAGTATTAAAGGCATTTAATGTGTTAAATAATGATAAAAATTTTTAAAAAGATTGGGGGCAGGGAGGAAAGAAAACTAACCCGTGTGATTTAAAGATGTGTTGTTATCTTGATTGAGATAAAAAGGCACCCAGGAGATTTGAAGAAAGAGAACTATAGTTAGAGTAGAAGATAATGGCACAACATGGTCTCTCCTTTTCTGGATTTTATGTTAACTACTGTGGGCTCAGGAACTGGCTTAATGACTTTTCCAGGATTTGGTCTGGCCCTTTATCAGTTCACTATAACAAGAACATAAGCCAGGAAAGCCTGAAAAATTGCTGCAGCAAAACATGCCCTTCTACCCTGCTGCTGTTTGCAACTCTGGCCATTGGCATTGGGCCTGTAGGGTTTATGCCTAGACAGAGCCGTCAGAGGACAGCTCCTACAGATCCGACCAGTCAACGGTAGGCAGGGAGTCTGAGAAAAATTAAGGGGGCTCTGGGTATCTGGACATGCACGTTTTCTCTTTGTGCATGCTGTTTTGCTGCTGTAAAATGCTCGGCTAAACCTGATTGAATTTGACAATAATAAATCACATGTTGAAACTGTATAGCTCACCTAAGGAATAGCAATGGAAACAGTGAAGACACCAGAAGCCAAAGTTCAGGAAATGTCATATTCACATAGAAATGCTTTAAATTTTTCCCAGAGCTTTATTGTCTCTTCTTTTTTTTTTTTTTTTTTTTTTTTTAAGAAAAGCTCCAGACCACCCAGTGTACAAAGTCCGTTTTGGAAAGTGTACATAAAATCTTCTCTTTAATCAACTCTTGCCCCTGTTGTCATAGTATGACTTTAAGCCTATAAATAAAGAAGGAACTGAACTATCAAAAACGAAGAAAAGGACAAAACAGATGAATCATTCTTCTCAGGAAATGTCATATTCACATAGAAATGCTTTAAATTTTTCCCAGAGCTTTATTGTCTCTTCTTTTTTTTTTTTTTTTTTTTTTTTAAGAAAAGCTCCAGACCACCCAGTGTACAAAGTCCGTTTTGGAAAGTGTACATAAAATCTTCTCTTTAATCAACTCTTGCCCCTGTTGTCATAGTATGACTTTAAGCCTATAAATAAAGAAGGAACTGAACTATCAAAAACGAAGAAAAGGACAAAACAGATGAATCATTCTTCTCTCTCCTCCTTAAGAGCTGATCACGCCCTAGAGGAGAAGATTTGTCAAATGTAAAGGGAAACTACAGTGTGACCTTATCTGCCTCCCTTCTCCTCCCCTCCATTGCTCCACATAGTCCTGAGAGAAGAATAGTTTGTTCCTGACGTCCTTGTAAGAGTCCAGCTTCCCCAATCCCATTCTCTTTGGGATGATGGAAGCCTTATTTAAAGAATTTCCATGTCCTTGCTGTCATTCCAGCGCCACCTGTACTCCTGGGCCACACTTTCCCCACTCTACCCTTTAAGTCCACTTTATGCCCCAAACCCTGCAGCCTAAACCATTTACTGTATATTTTCCCTAAAGGGACCCAACAGAAAGAAGATAAGAAAATCCTTCAGAAGAGGTGAACAAGCTGGGATGTCCCTACTCTTTCCCTGAGAGCTGACAAGGGCAGAAGCACACGGACTAGTCTAGATGTTAGCTCAGTAGCAGCTGGCATAGAGAGCTGCTGCTTTGTTTTGATGGAACCTCATCCTTTTCCTTCACTAGGTCTCTTGGTCTAATTAAATTTCAGGGAGACAGAGCCTTGGCAGAAGGTTAAAGTAAGCTGCTAGACTGGAATGTAGGAGCTGGGCTCAAAACTAAATTGGGAAGTTTAACTGGGTGCGTCTCTGGTTTCAATGAAATACTTTTACAGTGTATGGTAGCAAATGTCTGTTTCTAAGCTTTTGAAAACCATTTTTCTTTTTCCTTAATTGTAGTTCCCTAGTTGTTTTTATATTATGAGCTACTTGTAGAAAAATACAGGAAACATAATTACAATACAAAGCTTTCTTTCCCAAGCCTACCGAGATCATTTGAAGCCAAACTGGGTTTTAGGGTTTTGCTAACTATAAGTTCAGAGCCATGAATTGCATCCTATGCAATGCTGGTTGATTTACAGCAAGTGTTATGTGATTAAACAATAACCATGTTTCTTCAAGCTGTGTAACTGCTATAGAATTGAGGGAGGCTGCGTTGCTTCATGACGCCACATTTCACAGCTCTCTGGGGAAAAAGAATGAATATCTTTGTGTGACTTTTATAGTAAAATAGAGAATTATTGTGGATATATATACAAGTTTATTTAGGAAAAGGAAACAAAAATGAATTAGTTTGTTTTTCCACTTACATTTCCAGCACTCCATGAAGTGTTAAATTGCTAGTTATTAATTTTTGTATCCTATTTTTCCTGAAGAATCTGTATATGGACTGTTAGGACCAGCAGAAATAACTTGCTTTACTATTATTTAACACTCTGGAGAGGAAATCAATACTCTAGTGTATTGTGAAATGCAAAAGCCTTTGGGAGTTTGATTTAGTAAATCTTAAAAAGTAATGATGGATGATGGAGAATGAGCGTTGTTGAATGCATGCTGTTAGAGAACAATTTCAAGCATACAGTACAGGACATTGCCCCCTCTTATTCGAGGTGGGTCCATTCCAAGCCCCACCTCCAGTGGATGCTTGGAACTGTCAATAGTACTGAACCCTATGTATACTATGTTTCTTCCTATACATACACACTTTTGATAAAGTTTAATTTATAAATCAGGCACTCTAAGGGATAAACAACAATAACTAATAAGAAAATAGAACAATTATAACAATATACTGTAATAAAAGTTATGTGAATGTGGTGTTCCTCTCTAGAAATATCTTACCATACTGTACCTACCCTTCTTCTTGTGATGATGTGAGATGATAACATGCCTAGTGATGAGAGGCAGTGAGGTGCATGAAGTAGGTATAGGGGTAGACTACTGCTGACCTTATGACTGTTTGCCTGCTCCAGATTCAGTTGAAGGCAGGTAACTGAAACCATGGAAAGTGACATTGAGGATACGGTAGGACTACTGTATGCTCATTCAGAAGTAGCATCCAGACACCCTTTGGTATGGAAGTCTTAGTGAAGGTGGGCACCAGTTCTGCCAGCCTTCTGTGGCCTTTCGCATCATGAATCTCTAACAAACCCCCTACGCCTGCTACCTTGCAGGGAATCTGAAGAAAATCAGTGGGGCAGGCTTTCAAGCTGCAGTTTCATTATTTGTTACTTTCACTTGATGTAACCAGTTTTAGGCTGTTCTTTAATATTGTATATAACTAAAATAGTTTCTCAATGGGATATGTATCCTGTTTAAAGTTCAGCTGTCATACTGCCCTCACATTCTTCTATCTTAAGGACTCATCTTGTGTACTGTTTGATGAATACATTCGTACATGGCAAAGCTGAATGTTTATCTCACCCCCCAAAATGGTCTTTTTTAAAGTACATTTCTTTCCTTTTTCTTCCTTTCTTTTTTCCTTCCTCCTTATCTTCCACCCTCCTTCCCTCCTTCCCTTTCTTTTTTCAGATCCTCTTGAAATTTTCATCTCAATTTTCTCCTAAATCAGCCTTCAGAAATCTGAAATAAGAAATGGGTGAGTGAGGGGTGAGCTACAGGATTTCTATATCCTTCTATAGTTTTCTCTTAGACAGTTTCCTACTAAGGAAGTCTCTTAAGTGGATGGAAACTCTCCTGAAACAGATCCATGCCTGAGCTGGTAAAGCTGAGCAGGGCCGACTCTACCTGAGTCACTGGCGTCTTATATATATATATTTTGATATTTTGATAAGGCCCTGTCAGATGGGATGAGAAATGCAAGGATCAAGCAAATGACAGCTTCCTGTACAGGAGCTGGAGGTTCGTTTAAAAGTCAACTTGATCTTCCATCAGAGCAGTTAGGGAACACTGGGTAAAGGAAGGAGCGCGGCGGAGCCGAAGAAGCTGCAGAGTGCTGGCTCTTCGGAGCTGTAGTTTCAGACAGCTGGTTGCAACGTATTGGTGGGTCCTAAGGTGAAGTAAGTGGCTTGAGATCATTATTTTCTAAGGAATGGGATAGAACAGAACGGAATAGAAAATACTGTATGTAGTGCCCCCTGAACAGTAAGGGCGAAGATTGCTACGTGAAACTTCAGTTTCGTTTTATGTGCACGCGGGTGTGCTGGATGGCAGTGAGCCGCCCGTCTTTGCCGTGGGTCGGGAATGCTCGAGGCCACCGCCCGGGAAGAACACCTCTGCGGGCCCGGGATTACCCAGCCCCCGCATCATAGACTCGGGTCCCCCAACGCCGCGCGCCTGCACGCTGCGGGCCTGGCGCCCCGGAGTCGCGGAGCCTCCGGGGAGAGTCGGGGCGCGCCGGCGGAGGGCGCACGGCCGTCGCCCTGCTGAGGGGAGGGAAGCGGCCGCTGCGCGCCGCGTAGGGGCGGGGAGGAGGCGTCTGCTCGTTTACTCCCCTTGCCTGAGAAGTGCGGTAATTCGAAACAGTTCTCACAGTAGCGTCCCTGACAACTTAATGTTGTTCTGTGTGTGTGTGTGTTTTTAAAGTCATTAAGCGTCAATAGGACGCGGTGGAGGGGAGGGGTGGCCAGGAGGAGGTGGCCGGGTGAGCTGGGGACAGCACCGCTGTCACGGTCCGCACTGGTCTGTGCAGCGCATTCTTAAACGCGACCTTCGCAAGATTTACAGCTCCGGGAGCAGCGACTGAGCGTGTCTGACGTGGACCAAAAGGAGGGAAACGTGGAGCCTTATGCATCCTGAGCTCGCCTTCCGACCACAGCGGGAAGGTGGGGGTCCCGCGGCTCCGGACGCCGCCCCTGCCCCCGACCCACGTCTGCTTTATCTTTCCCTCCCCCCGCAGGACTTTCTGCAAGGAGATTGCACCAAGGCGAAACAGAAGCTGAGCTGGAAACCCCGGGTCGCTTTTGATGTAAGTGCTTTTTTTTTTTTTTTTTTTTTTTTACGGTGGAATCCGCTGGCCGGATTGCTGCGGGGCTGGTCTGAGCCGGGCCCAGCGGGAGGGGTGGCGGGCCTGGCTCGGCGGCGTGGCGCCCCGAGCGGCAGCGCTCGGGCCCTGCAGGGCGCCCAAGGTGCCCCAGGCCTACAGGGCGAGGAGGGGACTGGGTGGAGGCAGGTAGGGTGGAGGGAGGGTTGCGGAGGCCGCTCCTGACGCGCCACAGGGGGTGGGGGTGTCACCAGGGGAGTGTGGCAGAAACTCCTCCCTCACTGCCCACCCCCTGTGTCTTGGGTCCCAGGAGCTGGTGAGGGAGATGGTGGATGCCGACGTGGAGCTCATGAGAAACAACCCCAACGCGTGAGCGCGGCTGCGGAGCCCCGGGCCGCCCCTGTGGGCCTAAGGTCCCTGCTTGGAATCGGCTGGTGCGGGGGCCGCAGGTGTGATCCCGGGAGGGGCGGGAGAATCCGGCCCGTTCCGTGCGACCGTCGCTGACTCTGCGCCTTATTCCCGCCGTTAGGATGTGGGGCGGCTGAGGTTTGTAGCAGACGGGACGTGGCACTCCGGGGTTCGGCCCAATTTCCTTTTGTAGAGGCCTCTTCTAAAGGGTTTTGTGAAATCAACAAGATATTTTAATCACAAGTTCACTGTACGCGAATTATGTCATTAGACAACCGAAATTGTGGGGCTTTCAAATTGTTTTTCTCTTTTATTAAAAATGGCCTTTCTATGAACTAGCATTAACAGAGTCGATGTCGATGTTTTCCCCCGCGAAGTATAAGAGCTGCTATAAGGGCCCCCAAACAAAAACACCCAAATTCTTGCCTTGGAGTGAAATAGCTTCCTTTAAGCCTCCCTCCCTTTGGAGAGAGCCCCTGCAGGTCGACCCCTGCTGGGCCTGAGCCTGGCCTCCCTGGAGTGTTCTAAGGCTCTGCCTGGGACATTTCTTTCCTTCTGGTGACAATAAGCCACTCTATCCAGCCGATCTGGAAACCCAGTTCCTGAAGAAAGGAGGCATTCACACCCCCTCAGGTCTCTCCGCTGACTATAATTAGAACCTACGGGGCTCCCACCATCTCAAAAGAAGTCTTGAGAAATAGAGGGGGGCCAGAAGAAGAAACGTGAAGGTAAGTAAATATTGTTGGAACATTCCATGCCAAAGCCCCTGAGTTGCCCAGAGGTCTCTGAACCCATGCCTTTCCTTGTGGTCTAGAATCTTTCACACAATAATTTTCAACCACTTCTCAGTACCAGATCACTTTTTAAATCTAATTTTGATTTAGTCATTCAACCAATGTTTTAAGTGCCTAATATATGCCAGACATTGTGTGCTTGATCTACATCAATGTTAATTAAAAATTTTAATAAAGAGGTTAAACTTGGGCCTCAGATCACTGGATCCATTTTTATTGAGTGCATCATTAGGTGGCCTGGTTTTCACCACAGGTATGTTCTTCTGAGCCGTGTACAGTGGATTAAGGCAGGTTAAGGCAGGTGGACACACAAATATATGGAACCCACAAGCAGCAAGCAAAGATTTGTGTACAGGTGTATACTTCTGTATGAAATACAATATTTTGCCCTAGAATAAATTAGGTCAGGACTCTTCTTTTCCCCATCACTCCCCCTCCAAAGAAAATAAAATAAAACTTTATAGCAAATGGAATTCCAGCCTTTGCACATGCTTGTGTGAACGCTGGTGAACTATTTCTGAATGTCTTCACCGGCAGGTTTATGATCTGGGGGAGGACCCAGGCTCTAACGGCTGGCGGCAGGAAAGAGGGCTCTTTGTGTGGCTGCCTGACTTGCTGCAAGAGCATGCTGGCCAGGGGCAGCCTGGGCTTCGATGGAGCAGAACTGGGGCAGCTTGAGCTTGGCCCACCCGGTTCTCAGAAGCTGCCCCAGGACAGGCCTTCTCCCAATCGGGATGCTGCTAATTGGAAACAGATGGTCCTGGAAGGCTGGGCTCCAGGACTGAGATGGCTGGTGGGCACACATACACACACTCACAAATACATAGTCACACACATTGTCACACATCCAAACACTCTCATGCACACAAATACACACCTACAACCTGCCATCTCACACACTGTCAACACACAAGAGTTTCACAATCCTTGAAAACACAACTCACAAACCTGCTATCACAAACACACAGCCACACACATACTCTCACAAACCTCACAAATCACACACACATTCCCCGTTAGCCTTGACCCTGATGGACAGGCACCCCCTCGCCTCCTCTGACCCCATGAACCTTCACCTCATCCCACACACCCAGGCACAGAGGCCATTCAAGGGTCCTTCTGGCTTTGCAGTGACCCCATGTAATTCAGGTTGTTAGCCCAAAATCATAATAAATTCCTTAGTAAGGATCAGGAGGGATTCAGGCAGAAGTTTAATGGAACTGTAGTGGAGTTACAATGTCATATTATTATTCTCAAGATGGCCCTGAACATCAGTTTTTGAAAGACACAGGAGTATGTTTGGTTGCAACCTTCTTTCTATTCCTGAACTCTCAATTGGGGGGAGGAGGTTAGCCCATTTGGCTTCCTGGTCTCCTTCTGTTTAAAAGGTGAAAAAGAGAGGCTTCTGTGTGGCTCAGTCAGTTAAGGGTCAGGCTCTTCCGCTCAGGTCATGATCTCACCTGAGGTCATGATCTCACTGTTTGTGGGTTCAAGCACCACGTTGGACTCTGCACTGGCAGTGCAGAGCCTGCTTGGGATTCTCTCCCTCTCCCTCTCCCTCTCTCTCTCTCTCTCTCTCTCTCTCTCTCTGTCCTTCCCACCTTGGTGTGCTCACTTTCTCAAAATAAGAAAAATAAATAAACTTAAAAAGGGGTGAAAAAGAGAATAGATTTGCTTAGGTATTTCTGTTCTTTCTGTGCTGTGAATTTCACTTGGACGTGCCTTCAGAAAAATTCTCAAAGAGTGTCTTCCATCTTAAATCTCAACTCAGTTTCACTGAACTTATTTACATCCCCTTTTTCTGGTCAGCTAAGTTTGGCTATTCATTTTAAGTATGATAAAATCTCTTCCACCTTGATTTTCTTTTAGTAAGAATTAAGAAACGCAAACTTTCAGTACATTCGAACACAACACCAAAGCCTCCAAACACCACATTTACGGCCCTGATGAACACCAAGGTGCATGGATACCCTGGCCACCCAGCGCCTCACGTTCCACCCTCCCTGCCAGGATCTGTCGTGGGCGGTGTCTGCTGCCCTTTGTCTTTAAGGAATTAGGAAGGAGGTTTGTCCCGCATAATAAAACTGACATACCCCTACAGCTGTTTGGGGGTGAAGGACTGCAGTGCAGGGAAGTGTTGAAACGCTAGGGTAGATAAAGTTCCCCGGCAAGATGGCTCCTCAGGAAACTCGATTTCAGGTCTACCATTCTGCAGCAGTAAACCACTGCAAAACTGCTTCAGAGTCCTCTTGGTCTTTAGCCGCCTTACCAACATCAAGATTCCAAAGAACCCCTGTTTTCCGGATGGTCGACTGCTGCCGTGAGACCTTCCCTGTGTTCTTAAAGCTGGAAGCTGGAGGCAACTCTAAATTTTCATTCAAATTAACCTTAAACGCATTGTTTACAAATAACTTTCTAAGCCCCAGGAAAAAAGCTTCAAAGCATCCCAGACTCTGTGTTTGTATTTGGGAATTCCAACAGGGAACTCTCAGTTGTAACCTGGGTCCCAGTAAATCCAAGTACACACGGCATCTATTTTTCACAACCTGTGCCGCAGGCTTGCGCGATCGATCTGTGTATGGTATGCCGGAAGGGGTTGCGGAGCGCTCCCACCCGGGTTTTACAAAAGGATCGTGCGCGCGCCAATGTACGCATCTTACAAACAGGTCAATATGTCCCAACATTGCCACCTTCACCTCTCCAAAAATAGTTGGTTTTAATAACTGGGGGTGCCGGGAAGTTTCACGAACGGCAACGACAACTGGGACATAAAGCTGCTCTGGGAACCAGCCCACCCTCCGCAGTCGGGGATTTCCCACCATCCACGGCTTCTTTTTGGAGCTCAGTGTCTGGGTCTGATTTCTTCCGGGAGGCATAGGGGGCGCTACTGCCCTGCTCCAACTAGGCCCCAGGCCAGATCTCCCAACAACCTCCCATCCTCATTCCCAGTCCTGCGCACACCTCCGGAGCATCGAGCACAGTTTCAGTGGCTGTGCCATTAGGATTATTATTCGTTACTGGGTCCCTAGCCATTTCGCTTTCTCGGGTCCGTGTGGCCGCCACTGCCTCCCCTTAGGCCCGGTCTGCGGTGCTTCCCGCCGGCCGCCGTAGGCTCACCCTTGCCCCCGCCTGGCCCGCCTCGAGTGCACTATGTCCCCAGAGACCTTTCCAAGGCCTCTCTTACGAATACGACGACACGGCCCCACCCCACCCTCACCCGTTTCCTCGGCCTGAGTGTCTTTCTCTGCTGGGAGGCCGACGACCGAGACCTGACCCCGGCCCCGCCGCCTACTCCCCAGCTCCCGCCCTTCCTCCAGGGTCAGGGATCACACAAAGCGGACGCCCCGTCTCAGCTGCCCTTTTTGGTTCGGGGCCGAGGTGCCCGCCTGTGTGCACACCCAGCATTTAAGGTGCCGAAGGGCCCCGAAGGCCAATGCTGACTCCTAGGATGGCCTGTGGACTCCGCTCACTAGCCCAGCAACTTCGGGCGAGGCTCTACCTCGGGACCTCCAAGCCTTGGCCGGAGCACAGTGGGCTGAGCTGTCTGTGCGGCGGACCCCAGGACCGATCGGCTCCGGGCGCGTGCGCATGCGCCGGCCGCGCTCCCTCCGCCCAGACCCCGGCCGCTAGCCCAGCTCGCACGTACCCGGGCCCGCACTCTCAAGCTCCCCAACCGTCGAGCCCCGGCGGAGGCTGAGGAGGTGATGGAGAACTGCCCTTATGAAGGAAACCTTCCACGCCTCAGCCTTCGCCTCGCTAAGGCGCCAGTGCGCACGCGGAGCCGGGCGCTCTACAAGCCTAAGACCAAAAGCGTGAGAACGCGCGGGTTGGTGAACTGGGGAGACAACTGAAATCGGGGCTCCACCGACTCCTGCCACTCTGAGACGAGGCGCTGGGCGCGGGCCAGCTTGTGAGGAAACCGCCCAGCCCGAGGCTTGGGCTGGAGTGGCGGCCCCGGGCAAGGGAATGTATATTTGGAAGGGGTCAGGACCTCCGCTGGAGTCTGGCTTTTTATGGCGAGGAAGCCGCCTGGGAAGGGCCTTCTGGCGAGGCTTTCCTGTTGTGCCACTTCCCCCCCCCCCCCAACACACACATACACACCCGCCCCCGCAGCGCCCCGGAGGGAGGGAGGCCCGATCCGGGGGCACCCTGGGACCCCGGGCTCCACGGACCCTGTCTTGGCATCTGAAATGGTGGGTAGGCCTTCCTGGGAGCCAGCCTGCAAATGCAGATCAATGACACGTTATTTCTCGGTCAGCACGCGCACGGTAAACAACTGCCCTGCATCTCCTGGATAGTCCGTGGAATCAGAGTGGCAGTGGGCATGCAGGAAGCCCCCGAAAGGACCCGGGACAGGTGACCTAGGACATCAGCCGATCAAGTTCTTTCTGGGAACTTCTAGGACCTAGGCAGCCCTTGGCTGTGGGAACAAGGACAGGGCCTCCACCCACACACCCCTTCCCGGGCTCCCCCAGGATACTTCCGGCGGAGGTTCGGCTGCACACTTCCACCCCGAGTTAGCCGACCACATTAGTCCTTTCGCCAGGACCTGAGCTGCGAAGGCCGTCGTCCACTCTCCGCGTGAGCCCTCCGTGGGTGATAGCAGACATCCTCTTCGGAACCTCAAAGAAGCCCTCTGTTATCGTGTGTGCCAGGGCTGCAGAAAGACCCCGAGGTCGGAGCGCGAACCCTGGAGCTGTGGAACTAGTCGGCAACTTGGGGGTCCACGGCGACCCCCAACGCGGGCCTGGGGCGCGGGACTCCGAGGACAGGGCCAGCCCTGCACACCTTCCGGGTCGCGGATTTTGCTCAGCTGGGAGGACAGAGATTTTATTTTTCCTCCAGTGGCCGATTTTTAAGAATCATATCGCCACCTAGACACGTGTTCCCCACCCCTGTTCTGTTTGCACATCTGCACCATTAACAAGACCCCAGTACCAAAGACTTGCTTTTATACTGAAGGAAATGCGGAGGCCTTAAGAGTTAATGGCGCTAAATGTGTTGGTTTTCCTGCCTTTTCCCTAGGGTAGGTAATGAGGGAGGGAGGGAGGGTTCCTGTCTTCTCTTTCTCTCTCCCTCTCCTCTCTCCCTCCATCTCTCTGTGTGTCTCTCTCTCTTATCTCGCAGTCTAAATCAACCCCAAAGCCCTAAATCAGACCGCTTCATTCCCCAAGCTCGAGTTTGAGAACCTCCAAGCCCTTCACTGAGGCCTTCACCTTGTCCCTAGGCCCAGCTTGGGATCCCACCACCCAGGTCAATGGAGAGGCCCCACCACCTGGCCCTGGCTACCAGCCCACTACTCACTCTATGGGCTCACAAATTGCATTTCCATGCCCACCCAAGTAGCACCAAGCTGTGTTGACTTAGGGGGGCAAATGAATAGCCCACCCAGTTTCCTTCTTGGGAATTAAGGACAGCTAAAGGAAGAAGATAAGTTTAGTACAAATGACCAGCAGTGCTGACCAGTGGGCTTGGAAAAACCCATGGGCAGACCAGTGAAAAAAGAAGATGCTCTTTAGGAGAACAGAAGGAGATGCCATCTGGAAGAGCAAGAGGCCTGTGGAAGTACCCCTGAGGCTTTCTCCATACTCCAGGTGGGTAGACTCTCAGCTGGAAACAATGTCAGGCCCTTTCCTAGGACCCCTCAGACCAACCTCATCTCTCTGGCTATCTCCAGATGGGCACTCCACCCCTCTCTCCTGTCTTGAAGACAGACTCAGACCTATATGCAAGGAAATTCCAGATCCTACTGCATCTCCTATAATATGCTCAATATGTTGCAAATTTAAAATCAGTGAGGGAAAAAATCAAGTAAACAACAAAAAAAAATAATATAAAACAGAGGGTTTCATTGGAGCCAGGGTAAGATGGGAAAGGAACAGAACAAAGGTCTTAAGTCAGGCCTCATGCTCTCTGCACCATATTTTGGTTTCCAATACGGTGGACATGGTACATTTTGCTCAATTTTCCACTCCTAATCATGTTGAGAGCGTCGTGGAGAAGTGGCTTTCATTCCCCTGAATGGATTTTGGAGCTGGAATTCTTTTAATTAAGTATTGCTCCTTTTCCATCCAGATTTAGACCTGAAACCTGACAGTACTGCTTGAATGTGGCCCCAGCTTTGTCTGAGGCTTGAGTGCAAGCTCCAGGTCAGGACCCCATGTGGCCCATCACCCAGAGGGCTCAGAGCCTGGGCATATGTGTTACTGGGGAGGTGGGTCAAGCTGGAAAGTTTCTCCCATCTGGGAGAAACTGCGGAGCCTTTTTTAAAAAGGCCTGGGAGGAAGAGGGTTGGAATAAAGAAAGTGAGGAAGAGAGGGACAGAGGGATAGAGACACAATGACACACAGAACTTAACAGTTATGTTGGATTCACACTCAAAAAGGGAGCGACAGAGTAAAGGAGATAACGGGTCACAAAGGTCCAGCTATGAAGAGCCCAAATAGTAAAGGAAGACTTTCTATTTAAGCGCAAGTGAAAATGCCATTAATAAAATCTCTTTTCAGGGAAACTTTTAGCTTCCTTAAAAAATGAAATAGGAACTTTCATAAAAGTGGGGTTTCTGAAGCTGACCTTTATGGCCCCAAAGCAAATTTCAGGAGGGTATTTTTCCCCATACCATTGTGGCTACTATCTGAATAACCTAGGTCTTGCTTGGGAGCTCTCCTGAGTTTAAAGCTGCTTCACTCTCTGCTCCCACCATACCCCGCAATTGGTGGGGTGAGGACTATGATATAGTCTCTTTGTCCCTTTTCTCCCTGCCTCCCTCCAAAGCTCCTTGCTTAGCTTAAGAATTACTGCCCGCACAGAATTTAACCTGCCTGGCCAGCTTTATTACATGGCCACTATCAATCTTGCCCTTAACATGACATTTGTTTATGACCTGATGGGAAGGGCTAATGGCTTCATGAACCCACTCTGAAATGAGTTGAGAGGAGTATAAAGAGAAGGCTCTGGGACAGCAATCAGGATCCAGTAGTAGGAACTGGGTTCAGAAGCAAAGGGGGCCTCTCTCCAGAAGCTTTAGGATGTGAGGTGAGTGTAGAAAGAACTGCTCCAACCAGTCTTGTTTCCAGTGCCGCTAACAGCTGGGGAGAACGCAGGTATGGGTGTCCAGGACCTGGGCACACTATGGATGCCTCCTGTCCCTCCTGGGCAACCTGGCCAGGCAGCCTAGACTAGCAGAGGGTTCAAGGCCTCTCTGGAATTTTGTGCCCGTGAAGAACAAAACTAAAGGCCCTCCATCTTAAAACCGAGACCCCTTCCCCAGAGAACAGGGTGGGAGAGAAAAGGTCCCAAGTCTCTTCTTTACCTATCAAAGTTAAGGGGAGCCCAATAGGCCTATAAGACACTCTTGTTGCCTGACCCTTGTTTCTGACCCCCGCAGGAAACAGCCAAGAGCTTACAGACCACCAGCACAATTGAGCCTTATTCCTCTACAAACATCGATTATTAATGACACAAACTGTGTGGAATGATAAATTGTAAAATGCATGCTTGTTTGCATGCAGTCTGGTGAAAAAAGGCCTGCTAACTACATAACCCTGGAAAACAGCACGCCTTCCTACCACACGTGCAATATGCCAAAATGCAAGTTTTTTATATGGCATGTAACATGCTGGCATTTACTTGCTCACTGTATAAATTGGTAAGAAAATAAATGCACCCACTGCGACATAAAGAACAAAATACTTACTATCCCAAAGCTTTCTACAGAGGCTAATTTCATAATTAGCCAAGTCTCGGCCACTAGATCCTGCCCTGTGTCCAAGGCTAATTCCAAAATGTACTGTCTGTTAGCTAAAATAGCAAGAAGTTTTTCTTATATTTTACAGAAAAAATATCTTTATTGCTGAAAAAGTGCAATACCACTAAGGAACAAGTAGCTCCCCCAGATTAAATAAGGTCAGCGATAGCTGTTTTTCTTAAATTGAACAAGAAGCCAAAAGCACATGTATTGAGAGTAGAAAACATTACCTATGTGTTTTAAAACATCAGAATAATGAGCAGAACTTCTGACCTTCCACTCAAACATAGCTTCTGAGCTGTGACTTAAGGCAACTCCTGTAGAAATAACTATGTTTGTATAACACAAACACCTTCCTAGACATATATATCTCCCATGCCTAATTTTCAAAGGTCGCAATCAAAGAGGGCAATACCGATTGGTAAGAAGTTTGTCCCAGGGCAAACGTGTAAACACTCCCAGGAGCTTAGGAGAAGAACTCGCCTGCCACCTAAGTCCGAGCACCGCACTAATGCCGGGATCCTTCTCCAAATGCAGGAAGTCAGACCCCAAGAAAGGAAGAGCAAGGGGTGCCCGCTGCCCACTCCGCATTCTGGAGAAGTCGGGAAGAGTCTCCAACCCCGGCCCCCGAGCGAGCCGGTTCTCCCCCCCCACCCCCCACCTCCATGCTCACCCTCCAAAGGCCGGCTCCAGGCAGCGTGCGCTCCCTCGGGGCGCGAGGGCAGAGGCGGCCACACGGGTCAGGCCGCCCTCCCCGCTCGCCGGCCTCACTGTCCCTCATCCCATCCCTCGCAGCAGCGCGGTCGAGCCCTCAAGAGCCAGGCTGGGGTAGGCCCAGGCTGGCTGAGGACGCGACATGCTCTGGCCTCAAAGCCCAGAAGCAGAGGGGTGCGAGCACGTGGACCCAGGACACTACGAACCCGCTGCCCGCTTGCATATCTCCCGAGTCCCTCAGGCCCAGCGACTCCCCGCTCCGGCCACCGCCAAGTGATTTGTGGCCTCTGTAAACCGACCGCACACGCCGCGCGAGTACGCAGCCCAGGCGGGGAGGCCGCCTGGGGCCCCAGCGCCGGCCGGGGCAGGTCCGGCGCAACCAGGCGACCAGGCCGCGGCGGGGCGGGGCGGGAGTTGTCCCTCACACAGTGCTGCCGCCGAGGCTGCGGGACGCGCTGTCACCCGGGCGCGAAGGAGTGCCGGCGACCGTTCTACCCCGGCTGAGCGCCTAAACACACGTGTGTCTTCACAACAAAGGCGGCGCGAGAGGAGTATAAATCGGGAGTATTGTAGGCCGGGTGGCGGGAGGCGGAGTTGCGGGAGGAGGAGTGAGTCAGGCTGCTTTCCCCGGGCTCCGCCGGCCCCGCCGCAAGGGCGGGAAAGCGCTCCTCCTGGCTCCGCGACCCTCGTCCCGCCACAAACAGCCCCGCTCTTGGCCATTTTCTGCTCAGCGTGGTCTTCCTGGCACCTACGACCCGACTTGTGATTCATCCATCACACCTAACAGAGGTCTCCTCGGGCCCTCTGCTCCCCAGACAACTTCTTTTGGGGGGAGGCAGCGGCGAGGAGAGCGAGAAGCCGGGCAGGGGAGACGGCGGGGCTCGGGTAGGCGTGGGGGGGGGGGGGGGGGGGGGGTGGGGGCGGGAGGAAGGAGCTCCAAACACAAACAGAAGCAGGGCCCAGGCCGCGGCGGGTAATTACAGCTAATTAGCTGCAGAGCGTTCCCGTCCGGGAGCCGCGTCCCAGAGGCCGGCGTCGGGCCAGGAGTTACTCGGCAGGACCAGGGCCGCGAAGAAACGCCCCAGCAGGAAAGTCTGGGGTGGCCCACAGCCCTACCCTCGCCATGTCCCCAGTCCAAAAGGTTGAAACCAGTGAAGTCGAGAAAGGTACGGTCTCTGGCTGCCCGAACTGCCGGACCTTGGGATCGGCCGCCAGTCCGAACAGATAGGGCCATTCCGTTGGTCACCTGCTGCTGCCTTCCATCCGGGCCTAGACAACCCAGCTCCAGCCACTGCACCCTTTGTAGGCAAATCCTGGCTCCAAGCTCGGCTCCCCAAAGTGGACCAACGCACAAACTCTATGAGATCTGTCAATGGATTCTTTCCCTTCACCACCCACCCCAAGGGGTAACCGGAGGCAGTTCCAGGGCCTAGGGCGGAGAGAGCCGAGCGGGAGTTAAACGCAGCAGTAAGGCGAGTCCCAGCCGGCCTGACCCAGAGAGACACCCGCGCCCTGGGCCACTGCAATCTTCCCTAGCTATTAGGTTACGACTCTGAAGGAGGAGACCCAGCAAATCAGAGGCCACGTAAAGCAGTTTTTGACTGAAATTAGAGTGTATTTATTTGCAGCAATCCTTTAACAATGATCAAATTTTGACAACAAGCAATAGCAATTACTGCTAAGTGTTGCCTCTAGATAGGAGCGGCAGATAGCAGGAAACTGTATTATCTCGAAAACAAACTGAAAGGCCCTGAATGTCTGTAATCAAATCGCCATCTCTCCAAAGTCTGATTGACAGGGCAGATCACCCTAAGATAATGAATTTATTACATTTCCTGGGTTATTTACAAAGGGGGGAGGGCCAATCTGGATTGTCCCCTAGGTTTAACTGTAAATTAACAAGAAAAAATGGATTGAAAAGAAACCACCCTAGACTAAAATGTTCTGCTCTTCTCTCCTTCCTTCTTATTGCTTTAAATCTTTTTCAAAAAAATAATTGTTCTACAAACATATCTTCTAAAAGTTTCCCAAAGATTAAATATCCCTTTCCAACCCACAGTATATATATATTTTTAAATCAACCCTTCTTTGTATTGCATGAAGGATTGTAAATGTGGATGAATTATATACATACATTTATAAACGGGTTTATTTTTCTTCTTACAAAGGAGTGAAATTAATAGGAGAAATAACTATCAGCATTTGGCTCACAGAGATGTATAACACACATCATGATTTTTAATATGATGCACAAGCCAAATATTCCTCTATATATGTCTTGAGGCACATTCACATAACTCTACACACAGGTAACCCTGTGGTAATAACACTGCTGATTCAGGGCTTAAAATTTCCAGATCATGTTATGCCTTTACTAAAAAAATATATATATATATTTGCGTATATGCCAACTCAGATCTGTTTAGGAAAATATCTTTTGACTAGCCACAAAGCAAGCTGACTATATAGTACATTTTGCAGAAGATGCTGCAGGAAGAAAAAATATCTAAACAAAAAGAGACTTTTATGTGAAATTTGACAAGGAATAGTCAGAGGGCTTCTCCATTTAGCAGATATTTAGGAGGAGAATAGGTAATTTCTAGTGTTTTAATCTGAAATCTTTTTTCTTATAATAATTAAGGCTGTATTAAAGTATCCAGACATATAGATCTCATTCAAACTGAATGGTAATTTATTAATAAACAAACAATGAATATGTTCAACAAAAAGAAAAAAAGATGATAGAATAAGATTAATACAGTTTCCCTTTTTATAATGAAAAAAAAGCACAATTTAAAGTTTCAGGCAATTTAACGTCAGGTTTTGGAAACACTTTCTGGCGTTTGGTCCACGACATCCAACTACAAATTAAAAATAAATTACTATATTGCAATTTACATTTTAAAACAAGTCCATGAATAAAAAGAAAGCGATTTTCATATATGGGGACTTTCCCCCTCCTTTCAACATAGGATAAAATAATATCTTACAAGTGAGAGGTGAAGGAAAGAGAAGGGTAGGCGAATGGGAGAGAAAGGAGGAAAGCGTGATCTCTGAAAAGCAAGAAGAAACTTACGTGTTATCTGGAGTAACACTGTCCTTTAATAAACCATGATTTTGCTGTCTCTGTACAAAATAGTTTACCGTTTTGTTTATTTAGATAAGGCAAAGTGAAGGTGGCTCTGAATCTTTTAAGAAAATAGTTTTCTTTGTGCTGGTTGAGTTGAAGTTTTGGAGGGATTCTGTTCGCTCATTTGGTGAATGTTTTTCAAGTTTATTTTAAATTGGATTTTTTTTCCTTTTTTTCTTTTTTTTTTTTTCTTTTTTCCTTTTCCTCTTTTTTTTTTTTTTTTTTTTTGGTTTCGATTTTGTATTGATGGTTCTTTTGGCTGGATCTGCTTTGGAGTTCGATTCATTTCGATTTTGAGGGGAGGGTGGACGGGGTGTCAAAACTTACTACAGTCGTAGACGAAAGCCCCAGACGTGCGGTACAAAGACTGGCTGGAAGGGAAGGCCATCTGACAGCTACTATTCCCGTTCACAGGAGAGTTGTTCAAGCCGATCCTCTGTGACTCGAACATCTCCCGCACAGAATGGAAGTTCTGCTGCTGGCCCGGGTAGCCCGCGGCCGCCGCCGCCGCCGCCGCGCTCGCCAAGTGGCCCAGGTCTCCGCCCGCCTGGTTCAGGTACCACGAGGTGAGGCGGCCTTGGTGGGCCGCAGGGTGGTGGCCAGTCTCCTGGCCGCCGCCGCCGTGACTCAGGGACGAGGAGCTGCTGCTGGTGACTGGGGGCAGAGAGTAGTCGGGCAGGGGGTCGTCCACCGCTGAGCCGCCCGCGCTCCCCGGCGCGCCCTGCAAGTGGCCGCCGCGCTCTCCGGCCGCGTACAGGCTCATGGCCTGCAGGTTGCAGTGGTAGGTCCCGGCACCCGCCGCGCCGCCGCCGCCGCCCCCGCCGCCGCCGCCCCCTCCCGAGCTGCCGGCGCTGGAGCTCTGGCTGCAGGGGGAGCTGTAGAGGGAGCTCTGGCCTGGCGAGTAGGCGCCGAGCGCCAGCGGGGGTGCGATGCCCGAGCGCGAGGAGCCGGCCGCCGAGGCCAGGAGGCCGGAGCCGAGCTCCGCGGCCGTGCCCTGCGGCGACCCCCGCAGCGACGTCATGATGTTGTCCACGCTGAAGCCCTGGCTGTGGTGCGGCGGCGGCGGCGCGGGCTGGGCGGGCGGCGGCGGCGGCGCGGGCTCCGCGCCGTCCAGGCTCAGCGGCCGCGCCGAAGGCAGGCTGCCCGGGGGGCTGCTCCCACTCGACAGGCTGCTGCTACTGCTGTCGGGGCTTTCGATTTTGGGCACTGCGGCGGCGCTGCCGCTGCCCAGGGCGGCAGCCGGGGACAGGGGCTGGGGCGGCGAGGGACACGTACCGTTCTCGGTTTTGATGTCCTGAATGCGCACGGGCGGCGGCTGCGGTCCGGGCGCGGCGCCGTCCGCCTGCTCCGGCGGCGCGGGCGGGGGCTGGCGGCCGGGCTGCGGCGGCGGCGGCTCCTTGAGGTGCAGCCGGTCTTTCTCCTCCTTGTCCTTCACGGCGTCCTTCTTCTTGAAGCGCCGGCGCCGCCGCAGGAAGCTGCCGTTCTCGAACATGTTGTACGAGTCCGGGTCCAGCGTCCAGTAGCTGCCCTTGCCCGGTTTCTTGTCGTCGCGGGGCACCTTGACGAAGCACTCGTTCAGCGAGAGGTTGTGGCGGATGCTGTTCTGCCAGCCTTGTTTATTGTCCCGGTAGAAGGGGAAGCGGTCCATGATGAACTGGTAGATGCCATTGAGGGTTATCTTCTTGTCGGGGGCGTTCTGGATGGCCATGGTGATGAGCGCGATGTAGCTGTAGGGAGGCTTCACCATGTCCTTGGGCTGCGGCTGCGGCGTGTAGGGCCCGTAGGCGCGGGCCATGCCGCCCGGGTACTGTTCGGCGTGCGCTGGGTGCGAGTACACGCTCATGGGGGCCGGCATGGCGGTGTAGCCGCCCCCGGCCGCCGCGGCCGCCGCGCGGTAGTAGCTCTGCTCTCCGCCTAGGTAGGGCACCACTCCCAGGGAGTTGGGGCTGGACACGGAGTAGCGCGCCTGCATGGCCCCCGCTCGCCGCCGCCGCCGCCGCCGCCCCGCGCCTCCCGCCGCCCCCCCACCCTCCCTAGGCCGGCCACGCCGCGCCGGCTTCCCAGTCCGAGTCCGGGCCCCACAGAGCTGGTGCCGGGCCGCTGCGCTGAGTCCGGCTCGGCCGCCGCCGCCGCCCGGAGCCGCCGGCCGCGCGCGGCCTCCCCCTGCGCTCGCTCGCGCTCCTGGGGCGCCCCGGGCCACTTCGGGGTCGATGCTAGGGGAGAGGGCCGCACGAGGACGCGGCAAACGGCCTTGGAGGAACCCGCGGAGCAACTTCCAGGCGAGGACGGCGAAACAGAGCCAAAACTAGAAAACAAGAAAGCGCCCTTCTCGCTACACTGTCTGCGCCTTCCAGGAGACTCTGCCCTGAGCCGCCCGCCAAGGCGGCCAAATAACTAGGGGCGGGGGGCAGCGCGCCGGCCGCCTTCTTGGGCCCCGCGTCACCTTTTTTTCAGTCTCTCTCCCGCGCCGGCCGCTTAAGGAAGCATTGGGAAAACTTCTGAACTTTTGAGCATCCGTCACCCAGGCGAGGACTTTTTTACGCAGTTACATTTTTTCCGGGCAGCGGAGCCCCGCCCCACCACAGCCGCAGCAGCCAATGGTAGGCGAGAACCGCCTCTGAATGAGCCGGAGGCCGAACCCTACCGGCCCGCGCCCAGCTGCGGGAGGACCGCCGGGCTGACCACACGCGCGCCGGCCGTTCGGAGCCCGCGCCCCTTCCCCTGCCCGCGCCAGGCCCGCACCCACGGCGAGCTCGGCCCCGAGTCCCAGATGCCCACCGCCGCGGCCGCCCGTACTATCTCCCACCCCTAGCTCTCTGCACAGGCGTCCGTGGGTCCCGCAGACTTCCTGGGTCCTCCTGGACCTCAGGCAGACCCTTCCTCTGTCCATCGCTCACAGATGTCACCGAGTCCCCGAGCCCCAACTGGCTCTCTCCAATTCCGTGGCGGATCTGGCTGGCTCCGACGCCAGGATTTCCTGGGCCTCTCTTCCCCTCCTCCTTTCCCCTCACCTTTTCTCTCTTTCCACCTCTTCCCTCCCGTCGCCACTCTCACTCGGTTCATAGTTGTGTTCATTTGACCCTCACCTGGAGTTTCTCTTGTCTGGAGCTGGGTTACAAAAGACACGGTTTTAGAGGCTCAGTCCCAGCCATGCTGTTCCCGGTGGGGAAGGATTGTCGCCGCACCTCGTCTTCCCCGTGACCCCTACCCAGTAGAAATAAGGGAGGGTATATGGGGCCTTGTCGGAACGCTGTCCAGGTAGGCCCCGCCCGCCCCGCTTCAAGACACCCTGCTCCTCGTTCCCTAAGGGCCCTTGGTGGCCCGAGGGTGCTCGAGGCTCAGGCTGCTGAGTCCAGGAGGCTTTCCGCCCTCCCCTGTGGCGGGGAGGGGGGGGGTGCATACCTGATCCCTAAGGTTTGCCACTGGCCGCCGGTCTTGTCTGGTCCGGCATGTTTCTGCTCACAGGAAGGGTCACGCTTCGGGCTCAGTGACATTAGCAGGTGTGATGACAAGAAGCAAATAAACACGTCCAAGAACTTAACGCGTCTCGGTTTAACCTCCATCTCCACACGCGCGGGGCTGCGGGCTTTCAGAGATAACGGTGTTCTGGGGGAAATGTTCAGAATCGCACCTGCAGAATGGCTCAGGGATTCGGAGTGAGGTGGGGGGTGTAAGCACAGAAAGCCACCCTTGTGCACGCCAGAGATTTGCAATTTCTGAGTGACTGGAAATGGGATGGGAAGACGAGAGAGGAAAGGAAACGAATGAGCAAGAAAAAGATTGGCCTCCCTGTGCCTGCAGCACATTTCTGTATTTTGGCAACTCTAGAAAAGACCCCCCTGAAGACTGAACACTGGATCATTTACTAGAAGCTGGAGAAACTGGCAAGTTTAGGGAATTGTGAAGAAGAGTAGTGTGTCTCATTTAACACCCCCACTCCCCCAATTTCTCACAATCTTTAGTGGCAAGGACGTGTTGGGAACCCCTTTTGGCTTCCCAGTGGGAATCCTGGCATTCTCCATGTAGCTTCAGTTGTTAGATGTCAAGGCGCTATCTTGTGTAGCAGGCTCAGCTCCGTGTCACTTGCACATTCAAAAAAAAAAACAGTGTGTTTCAAAATGGACATTTCTATGGAGAGAAGAGGACCTGCTCCTTCTAGAACTAGCCTGGGGAAGTTCTGATTCCTGTGGCAGTTGCCTCTTGGCCTGCTGTTCTCTTGGGACACTTGAAACTCCTCTTCCAGAGTGTTCGAAAGGCTGGGGGTCTTGGATTGGAAGAAACTCCTGATTTATCAGCAGGAGGCTCAGTACTTGATGGTCCCTAAACACTAGCAGGGGGAGGAAGGGGAGGGAAGATCCCCAACTTGAAAAATGAATTTGTATCCCATTCCAAGCCCTGTCCCCTGACATAAGCAGCCCCTTTGCCTGAGGCTTTAAGGGGGTGTTCTGGCTTCAGCCTGGAGACCAATTAAAGTGGTCTCCCTAAACACCCCAGCATTCGGTGAATTTGGACTTTAAATTGCACCTCCACTGCTCGCAGTGTTTGGAGAAAAACGCAGCAATAGCGACTCGTTTGTTTTCCTAATGTGTGAAAATCCAGCGGCCCCGGGTGTTGCAATGGACAGTTGTGCTTCACTGTCTCCGCCTGCTCACTGTCCCCGCTCTCTCCCTCATCAGCCCGGAGAAATGTAAACAGCTTGTTATGTAAATTGCAAATCGAACAGCAGGGGTGTTCTGGGCTCCCCGCTTTGGATATAAAAGTTGCCGTTGTGAAATTACTATCTGGCATGCGAAAAAAAATGGAGAGGTGCAGTTTTATAAAGATCAACTTTCCACTGGTTTAGCCCTGGATATTCGCCAGGAAAAGATATTTGCATTTGTGTTTTATAAGCTTACTCGGAAGCAAACCTCCAGTAAACGGCTTGATTATATTTCAAGTACTTTGCCTATTTTACTATTGTTGCTAGCGGTGTTATTTTAACGTTAAGGTGCAGAAATAAAGTCTTTGGGGGAATGGGTTAAAGTTTTTATTTTTCAGATTAAAGTTTTTGATGCTCCGTTTTGCTGCTCCTCGGGGTAGTTCAATCATCCCTCTCCTGAACAACTCTTGACTCAATTGGCAGAAATGCCCCCGCAGGAAAACTTGGGCTTTTTTTCTGACGGGTCCCATAGTTGCAGCCTGAAGGTCCTGCGGGCGACAGCGGTAATGGATGTTTGGTGTAACTGTTTGGCCCGCCCCACAACCCCCAACCCCTCCTTGACCTGCCAGGTGGGGTTACAATTCCCGGGGCCCATTGACCGGTTCATGGCTCTGAGGAGGGGGCGTGACGTCACAGCGATATTTAAAACAAGGCCTCCCCGGGGCCCCTACTGTAGAAAAGCACCAGGGAGATGTGGCCAGCACTCCAGGAAATGCCTGGATTTGGGAACGTGGGGACACCGCAGGAATGTATGTGTTGGGAGGAGTTGGGGAGGAGAGATGGTGCCCTAATGCAGGTCACCAGGAGCCAGAGGAGTCTTTCTCTTTTCTTTTTATTCAAGTCAATAATAATAAGGGAATAAGGGTCGGGAGAGCTCCGAGTTCAAGAAGTGACTCTGGAGGCGTCTGAGCCCAGCCCAGGGTGAACAAATTGTTCTCTCCGTCAGAGATCCCTCAGGGAGTTTCCAGCGTCACCCCGATCCCGGCAGCCCGATCACCCCTGTGACCTGCCCAGACTCCCTCCTAGTCTGCTCTTCAGACGTATCCAGCTTTTGGCTCTCGGCTTCGCCCAGGAAACCGGCCCGTCGAGGGTCTAGGACGCCCTCGCGAGGGTTTCCGGGGGCCTCGCTTGGCCCAGGAGCTGCGGAAAACAGGAAAGGCGGGCTTAAAAGAGGAGGGAAGGGGCTTCTCCTGCTCTGGAAGGTGCAGCAAACGCAGAAGGGAGGCTGCAAAGCCAGGAGGGAGGCTGCACTCCGCAGGCACCCTACCATCTACCCCTTCTCTGCCAGGACACGAATTGGGAGATTAAGGCATTTATTCTGCTAATGAGATTTGAAAACTCCCCACTAGACCGAAATCACAAACAACTGCAACAAAGTCCGTGTGGGGGTGTCTTTGGGCTGTTGAGATACATGCCTGCAGTGCTACAAATGGCCTCGTTAGCATAGACCAGGAGTCCAAGGGTAGAGGAGGATATATCGATCTCAGTAACGGTTATTCGTTATCAAACCTTCGACTCTCAGCTCGGAAGGTAGTTCTTGTCTTCAGTGTGGCTTTTAAGCGGAGGGAGGAGGCGCGGACCTAACGTCTGGGTGGCCGAGACTCATCGGATTGCTTTCTTCTTCCCTCTTAGTTGGGGGGTTTCTGAGTAGAGATTCGGTGAATGCAGTACCTCTAATTCAGCCCCCTCCTTAGCAGAAAAATACTTCCTACAATAAATAAAAAGATCATTTGTTTTTCGATTATGTTTTAAAGATAAAGTGATCTCCATTGCCTGTGCACACAATTGAACTAATTGGAGAGTTGCTCTGGTAGGAGCAGCCCTTCACAGGAAGTTTATGTGATGGGATAATTTAATGTCATTCCCCAAGTCCCCAAGCTGGGCCGTCCCCCTAATTACTTACACAGGAGAATGCTTGCCAGCACCTGCTCTTGGTTACCCCGAAGGGTCAGCCCACCTGTCACCTCAGAGCCGCGCTGAGTAGCAAGAAAAGGGCGCAGGGCAAGCGGGAAGTGAATCTGTAATTTTTAGTTCCTGGCCACGCAAGACTCAGGGCTTCCTTTGTCCAGGCAGGGGTAGATGGAGACCCGAAATGTCTTCTTTCATTGACAACCCAGGACAAGAATAACATCTATAAAAGGGTGGATGCTCGGAAAGGACTAGGTGCCTGCGTGTGCATGCGCGCAGCTCCGTGACCTAGTATACAGGTCGCAAACTTCCAGGGAGGTTACCGTAAGCCAGGTGCTGAAAGGGTAGAGGCCACGCTTCCTCCCAGTTTCGTCACATCTGTTCATTTAAGGCGCGCGCCACGCAGGACCCAAGGGTCCTCCAACCCTAGAGGCTGTAGCACAGCGCGGAGACTGCGAGGTGCGGGTGGGCGCCAGCCGTCAGAGAACTGCGGGGAGAAGGCGCCTTCCCCGGGTTGGACTGAAAAGCGCGCGCTGCGGCACGGACTCGCCTTGGCTACGGGTGCTGGTGGAAAGGCTCTGATCCGTGGATGGACCCACAGACAGTTCAGAACCGCAGGCCGGGTGAGGTCGGCTGCACCTTGCTGGCTGCGGGGCCTGTGTCCTTTGGGCGACGGGTGCTTCCCGGGTCTCCAACCCCGCCCCGCGGTGGACCTCGAGCCCAGGCTGCCACCCTTCCTCTCGCTGGAGAGCGACCGTCACAGAGCCTGAGCCTCGATACCCCGGAGCCCACGACTGCCCGGCGGGCTTGAGCTCTGGGACGTCGCTCCCGACGTCCCTCACCCGACCCCGGGCCGTCCAGCAGCGCGTACGAAAGGCCGGGCCTGGTGTGTGGAAAGCGCGATCGGCCTCGCACCCCTGGACTCTGGGGAACTGCCGGGGTGGGGGGGTGCCTCGACCAGAGCCGGCTCTTTGCACCACTCAGGGCAGGGATCGGCCGGCACCTGGATCGGAGAAACAGGCCTCCGGGGAGGGCGGCAGTGCCGGCGTGCGTCTGCGGCTGGAAGCGGTGGTCCGGGGGTCGGGCTTCTCTTCCCCGTCCACAGACTTCCCACCTCCCCCCCCCCCACTCCCCCCCGCGAATGCAGAGCGGGGAAGAAGTGTGGGAAGTCCCGAGGCCGCTCGGCAGCACTGGGCTGGGGCTCTCCGGCTGGGGACGCAGCCCCAGCCAAGTCCCACGTCCTGGGGCCCCGTACTCGCCGGCGGCTCTGGGCGCCTTCACTCGGCACTGCGCGTGCTCCGAGCGCCCCCTGCGGTCCGCGGCCAGGCCTCCCCTGCGCCTCTGCGGAGGCGGGAAGGCTCCACTGCCTGCGCAGGCCCATCACTTCCGGAGCCTTTCCTGGCGAACAGGGCTCCTGAGGTAGGGGTCCCTGAGGGAGGCCATGAATCTAGAATGGGACCCCGAAGAAGAGTCCGCTCCTCGTTTTAGCACCCTGCAGCCTGCTCAAGGTCCAGGCGACAATAGTCTGAAGTCCCATGGGGAGACCATCTCAGACTCCAAGGCAGGGACGAGGGACATTTTTGTTCCTGGAGCCCGAGGTGACCTGGTACTGGGGCTTGCAGCCACCGGCTACATTCCTTCCAGGCGGCCCCTTTTAATTGATGTGCGCGTTACAGAAAAAGCAAGGCCGCTTCATCAAGTGAATTACATTCTGAGAGATGCCAAGGAATGTATTTACTGGCAGCCAGGTTTGCCAATAAAAGTTGCAAATGAAGACTGCTGGTTTCCAGGAAAATGTACTTCTGTTTTTTAACCACACCTTAGTCTTAATTATGAAAAACTGAACCTCCAAAGAACCTGTTTAGAGAACAGGACTAGTGAGTGGCAGTGATAGTGGCTACTAGTGCAGTCTCACACCCCCACACACATTTACACACCCCAGAGACACTGTATGACAACACACACCATGCACACTGCAGCTTTACCCACGGAGAGACTTGCCAATATTTACATACACAGTAGACACAGACACAAGGTTAGACGCTGGCACGAAGAGAGGTATGCATTCGGATTAGTGCTATTTAGTTTGGAAGCAGAGATATAAGAAAAGATAAACTATGGCAAATAAAGAAGCAAATTTCCGCAGAATATTAAATAGAAATAAATATATGAAAGGAAAAGAGGCACTTGCTCCGTAGTATTTAGCTACTACTAAATTTGCCCTTGTATTTTTTTGTTTTATTTATTTTTGAGAATGTGAGAGGGAGAGGGGCGGGGGGGGGGGAGAGGGGAGCTGAGGATCCAAGGTGGGCTCCTTGCTGATAGCAGCAAGCTCCGTGTGGACTCAAACTCACAAACTGAACTGTGAGATCATGAAGTCTGAACTGAAGTCTGACGCTCCACTGCTCCACGGATGGAGCCACCCAGGTACCCCATGATAGTACTTTTTAAGACCAATAGTGGACTAGGGTTAAGCTATAAATTAAGGGCAATAGAAAAATAAACCCAGAATTTACTTTTACTGAGATCCCATTTTGCCTGGTAACACAACAAACCCGGCCCGAAATGGAAAATCTCTCCACTCACCAAATGGGACAGCTCTGTTTTCCCCAGCGTTTAACTGCTCCTCTAGACCTTGGTGGGGCAGACTGAATATTAACGCAGGGTAAATTTGTTTGATATGGCATTTCTCTAGTCTCAACCACAGGTCCTTAAACAACAATAATAAGATGCACAGAACATTTATTAATTTGACCTTCTGCTGAGGGCTGCAAATAATCATTTCATTTAATCCTCACAAGGACCCTGATGCAGACACTATTATCTGCATCTTATACTGAAGGGAACTGAGGCTCAAAGAGAGTAAGTTACTTGTCCAGTTTTATTTAGTGTGTCTCCTTGGTTTTAACATGCCATTTGGGATAAGGTACATCATTTATGTGCCACTAAGAGAAGAAAAATTAAACCAGTAAACATCACTGGTGGTTTAAGACTCATCTCTATTTTGGATGTTAAAATGTGCATTTTAGATCATTGATATATTGACTAATCCATTTAATCAACAAATATATGAACCTCCTTTTTTTACGTTCAGCATTATTTTAGCCACTGATATATAACAGAATATAATACCCTTTGTTGGACACCTTTGGGAAGGTAAATAGTAATAACTCTCAGGAAATATTCGTCCACATTGATCCTTGAACTGTTGCATGTGTGTGAGCTTAGCTGACTTTCACAGGGCCAGTGCATCTGCACACATAGGCAGGGCTCCCACCCAGCACTTGTAGCCTTCCCTCTGCGGGTCACCCTAGCTCCTCAGCCTTAATTTGCACCAGGCTCTGGTGTCTAATGCAGCACATCTCACATTTCTGGAGCTTCTGGGGAGTAAGGGGCTCTGCTTTCCCAGGGAACAAGGCAGAGTTGGGTCCTGGACCCAGTGGTGCGAAACTGCCCCTCTGTGCCAGGATCCCCCGTGTCTTCCCAGGAAGAGCTGTGTGCCCAGCCAGGGCGGCCAGTGCATCCAGCATTGGTGGGTGCATCCCATCAACTGGTGACCGCAGCAGGCGGTGGGCACCAGGGTCAGACTCCCTTGGGACCGCCTCAGCCCCCGCCGGCTATGGCGACAGTCTGGAACTGCCCTGCTTCTCTTCAAGGCCAGCGAGTGTGGGTGTCTGGTCTCCCCTTTGTCTGTCCCTGCAGTGAGTGGAGGAAAGTTCTTTTAAAGGCTGGGCTGTTGTGTTCACACAGGCGCACGCACGTAATCCCGAACCAGGGCCTGTGTTTAGTCTATCTCTCTGACGTCCTTCCTGAACAGATGGGAAGAGGAAACGATTCTCCTAGCCATTTTTGCCTTCACTGTACCCTGGCTCATCCATCATTTTCTCACCTAGCGTCTCCAGGACGGCACAGTCTGCACTTACTGCCCAGAAAGTCCCCACCAGCAGGCTGTCACCGGAGAGGCTGGCCACCGCCCACCCCGCATGTGCTTTTCCTCCTTCCTTTAACACAAAGGTTTACATTATTGGCCATCCTTATGATGAAACAGGCTCCAGATTAGATAAGGTTAAATTACACTTTTATAAGGTGCCAGTATCGTCTTAGGAGACATTCTCCTTTTATTTGTGAGTGTGCGCTTATAATAATAGTTTGTTTTTATACTTATCTCTCTTCCCAAGCAGACAACATATATACACACGGTGACTTATTAGGGAGAGGACCACTCACTGCCCCAAGGGGGGAAAATTAGCTACTTGCCAAGAAAGAGCAAGTTGCTAACGTTGCTGACTTCTGGGAACTGGCCCAGTCAGCAAGGCAGAATTGTTTTGCTTTTGTGTGTGGTAATTCTACATCGTGCCCAGTGCCATCTTAAGAAACACCCCATAGTAGTTTTCATTGTTTGCCTTTATGAGTATTTGCTATCAAAGATTATTTGTTAGGTGTATTTGTTTTAGTAAGGAACACGTCCAAAGGCAGGCAGACGTGTCACTGGGAAAATGTTTTGGCAGGAGCCAGGCAGGGGTTTTACATAATAGGAAAACAAACGGGGCTCCACCCTCCTCACATCAAGGCAAACAGTCACATATTTTGTTTAATATCAGTCACAATGTCTACTGTCTGCTGGAAGTAGGTTAGTTTTCTAGTAAACATCACTATCATTGATGTCAACTGTTTTTTTGTTTTGTTTTTTTTTTTCCTGGAACAGTCTCAGACTTACTCAGGTTATGATGCTTTGTCCATTTTAGTTAGTCTTTGGATATTTTAAAAGAGTGGGCTCATGCATAGCGATAACATTTCCTTTTATTTTAAAATGAATTTTGAAAAATCTGTGTTTCGTATTTCTTCTTAGTTTGGCAAATTTTGAATTTCCCTCAATTATGGATTAAGTGGAGTAAAATAAACAAGGTTTTCTTACTTATTGCCTTCCCTTGCTGGTTTGTATATTAGCTTTCCTGATGGTATCTATACAGCTTTGCTGATTTCAAGGAGATTCAATCATCAGATGGTGCTGACAGTCTGATGAAAATCTCATAAAAGGAGAGTTGCACTTTATTTTCAGACTGTGCCAAATTTTTTTCTAAGTAGGTATTTAGAACCCAGAAAACATTCCCTAGCAGCTCAGAGTAATATTAAATACAGGTCAAGTGCTGGATTCAAAGTTCTTGGCAATGGCCCTTTAAAAACAAGTTTCTCTGATATGCCTAGATCTGATTTTCCAATATTAGCATAACTTTCAGTTTTATCCACCCGACAAATATTTTAAGTGTGTACATTTGGTGGAAAAGGAAAATGATGGATGCATAATTTGTTCTTTCTCATAGGACGAGTTTGAATTTTTAATAGCTCACTCTAATGTATGTCTTGACAAATTCTATTCATTTCCCCTCCCCACAGTGCTTCATTTCTGGCCATTTAATATTATACTTAAAATTTGATGGGGCGCCCGGGTGGCGTAGTTGGTTAAGCGTCCGACTTTCGCTCGGGTCATGATCTCGCGGTTCGTGGGTTCGAGCCCCGCGTCGGGCTCTGTGCTGACTGCCAGCTCAGAGCCTGGAGCCTGTTTCAGTCTGTGACTCCCTCTCTCTCTGACCCTCCCCTGCTCACGCTGTCTCTCTCTCTCTCTCCTAGAAATAAATAAAACATTTAAAAAAAAATTTGAAGTCATCTGGGTATGGGAGCATGGGAGGAGAGAGTGGAGGTGAGGTCTGAAAAGAGATCAAAGCGAGAGCCAAAATTTTGAAGAAAAAATTTGATGGGTCTTTTATTGGTATGATTTTCTCTTAGAAAGCATAGTGACTGTGGTTATCAATTCTGTCATATTCTGAAGGGCTTATTAATGACATATGGGTCAGAGAGTCATATGGATGCTGCCGGAAAGCTCTCCTTATCCTCCTGGCTGGTGATTCAGTCTGAGACTCTGCTGGGAGCCTCTAGGGTTGAACAGGAAGACATAAGTCCCCCTGTCTACCAACTGGGTTTTGTTTTGTATTTTATATTAATTTTTATTTTATTATTATTATTCTTTTTTTAAATTTTTTTTTTCAAGACAAAGGCAGGATTATTTTTGTTCAAGCATGCCTCCTCTTTTTTTTTTTCTTTTTTAAAGGTACATGAACTCTCTAACAGTTCAGTGCACTGCTTCTATATTATCCATTTTCCTCCATTGTGACCCTGCGGAGGGAAAGGGAAATGGGGGCTGGTGGCAAAGAGAAGGAACAGATGGAGACAGGAGGAGTACCGGCCAAGTCTTCACCCCTTTCCTTACTGAAGACTCACTCTAGGAGCCCCTGAAAGATCAGTGCCCTGGCCTTGGACACCCCTGGAGGTGAGTGTTTCAAGAAGTTTAATGTATGGAGGAACTGAGCTTCTTGTTAGGAGCAGAAGAAAATCCCAGGGAAGGAGGTCAGTCCACCTAGCTGCCCTGACAAACACAGGCACACCTGACGGGAAGCCGTGTTTTTCATCAGTGTTTAGGAAACTTTGGGGCCTTCTTATGGTGGCGACCAAAGGGAGGGGGAAAGCCGCGGTCCTGGTGTGGAGAAGCTAGGCAGCGCCAGGAGCCTATAGTCCTCTTTGCCAGGCCTGACCTGCCCTCCCCTTCCTGGTGGGGTGGGGTCTGTTTGGAAGCAGCTGGAAGCTGGAGGAGAGGTCATTTGTGCATTCTGTTTGCTGGGTCCAGCGCTGGTGCCCGCTGCCCTCACTCTCTGCGTGGAGTGTGGGTGTTCTCCATGAATATTTTCCATCTCTATGTGGAGTTCTATGTCTGCCTAGTCCAATTTCTGCCCACATTCAGTAGACACCATGAAAGGCCATTTTTCTTTTTGAAGCAGATCCAAAATAATACACATGATGAAGTGCAGGCAGGACGCCTGTGGAAAAAAAATAACTTCTCCCAATTATTTCAATGGAACGAAATGGCTGGGCTGCTGCAAGCAAAATCTGACAAAGAAATGAAACCTTGCCCTATTCAGGTCGGGGCACTAGCCACGGGATAGAGCCCAGGGGGCCTTGGCTGCCCCAGCATTTGGCTGCACAGGGCACAGCCAGGCAGCTCCAAGCAGACACGGAGTGTCTAGCATGAGGTGCTGAGTGGTGCCTCAGTTTACCTTGTTTTCAAAGGAGAGAATAATATGTCTTTTTAAACTGAAACGTTTTAACTTAAAAAGTTTTAACTTGAAAGAGGGATTTTTATGAAATGATCTCAGTGGAGAACCTTTGGAATGCCTTTGAAAAAAGAAACTGTATAAATACAGGAAATTAAAGAACGATGATTATAAATAGTGAACAAGAGTGTACCAGTGCTCTGAAGTTCCAGTTAATGCCACTGGAGTCTCAGGTTTCTACCCTGAGCAGCACAAGCTGACTGGGGGTTGTGTGTTCAAGTCTGATTGTGCTGAGAAAAAAAGCTGCAAATAAATAACACCATCATGGAGAGTGGGCCAAATGAAGGGTCCAAGCGCAGGCTTATTTTCAGAGTACATGCCCAGACTTTATTGCCAGCAATGGTTTGTGTATGAACCGGCTCACCAAGCTGCAGAAGAAATAGTGTTGCAGGGAAACAAAGAGAGCCATGAAGTGCAGAGGAGAAAGTCCTGTATACATAGCAACAGATACTTCGATTAAACACAAGCAAGATTTTTTATAGTGCAAACTTTGAAGCAAAACCTTTTGAAGAAATTTTTGACAAACTAGTTGTCCATTAATGAGAATATCAACTTAATGGGCTCACAAACAATCTTAATTATGAGGACCTTGCCAAGTATGAAAGTGAACTCATGGATGGATTACTTTGGACACAGAATAATAAAAAATGCAAAGTGAAAATGCTCAGTAGGGTAGTAGAATGATGCTTTCGCCCATCTACACATTTCTTTAAGGTATGAAATTATACATTTCTTTTATGTATGAAATCATATAGGTTTTTAGATTGTAAAGTTGGAAAATGTATCTGGAAAAGCATTATTTGAGATTTGAGATGCATGATCACATCAAGAGAAGCTTCTCTGGAAAGTCCTCCAGCTGGCAGCTGGGTCTGGAAATTCCCTGGTGAACAAGTATGGGACAGGCAGAGGGCCTCATGGGGAGGTGTGGGAAGAGAAAGAAGTGGGGGAAGAAGAGGTGTCAATGGCCCAAAGTAATTTGGTGAAAGGAAGAGATAAACAAGGGGTCTAAAGCCTCTGGGAAGGCAAAGAAGGAAAGCCGCATTGAGTTTCACATAAAGCTCTTTATCTTCCTCTGCTCTGATGTTATCTCACCTTTAAAATGGTAAATCGTTTATATAACCATTGCTGATTCACAAAATGAAGGTGCTGCAAATTAACATGAAGACAGAGCAGGACAGTTCAAGGGGAACAAGCTTTGGGGGAGTATTGATTTTCCTCTGGTTTTGCATGAATCTTATCTGGGGCACAAGGAAGGGGGAGAAGTCTGGATGCTTTGGAGGGTGAGGTGAGGGGGTTGCTGGGGGAGAGAGGTGATTGCCTGTGGGCTGTTCTTCAGGTTTTTCTTGGCGGCGGCGGCGGTGGTGGTGGTGTGTGTGTGTGTGTGTGTGTGTGTGTGTGTGTGTGTTGTGCGCGCACGTGCGCGCCCATGCCTGGGTGGCTCTAGGGCAAATGGCTCTGGCTTCCCAGTGAGAGAAAAATTTTCACGAGGTCTCGGTCTCTTGGCAAGCCAACTATTGGAGTTTCACCCTGTGTACTGTTACCAGAGGCAGAAAAGCCCAAGTTTTAATGTGATGTCGGCCTTAAACAGAAGAGAGGTAGAATTAAAGGTAAGGCGCATATTTTGCACTTATTTATTGCAAATTTAGTTGTTATGGGTTTTTATGTTTTGATGTTAAGTGTTCACTTGTGTGTGAATCTCAATAAACTAGAATGAGACTGCAGTTTTGAAGACTAGAGTCAATGGTTTTAGTTATTTCTTGACTCCGTAAGAATGTATTAACAAAAATTATTTCCCACCCCACCCCCACCGCCTTTATTTTTCTTTTCTTCCCCTCACTCCCTCACTCCAGACTGTGGGTCCTTTAACAGTCCACAGGGACTGTGATGGAGCTCTGCCTCCATCTAGTGTCAGTAAGGGAGAAGTGCACCTCAGAGCTTCCCAAAAGCCAAGGAAGTTTCACACCAGCCAAGTGAGGACTTTATTAAAGTAAAGTCCTAGAAGTTTATGGGTAAATATTTGCAAGTCAAAAGCCTTCCCAATGGATTTGGAATGGTAGTATATCGCATGTGCTTTAAGGAAGCTCTGCTCATCTCTTTAGGGAGAAGGAGCAGTTGAATTTCATGTGTCGAACTAGGGTCTGTTTTGATGGCTCTGTTTCCCTACAGTGGGCAAAAAAGCCACAAGTGAACTTGAGTTCCCTTGCTTTCTACTTTGCTCTATCCTTCTCCAAATCCAGATGTACCCATGAGAGGTATACTGGGGCCCAGAAAGGTTCAAAACATGTGCTTGGTCACACAGCTCTGCTGACAGATCTGAAGGCTCTGCTTCATGCTCTTTTGCTCACGTTATTTCCTAGACCGATTTTGAAAGCATTGTAGCCCTTCCTTAAAGAATACCCCCTAAACCAAGCTATCCCTGTTTTGTATGTGTAGGGGGAAAGGAGGAAAAAAAGAAAGGGTGGGGAGAAGGTGAGCTGGGACTCTGAGGAGTGGTCCCAGACAGATTAGTTTAAGGAAAGAACAAGTATGGAAATAAAGGAGCCAGATGTTGTGTTTCCTAAAGCTTTTCATGCCCAGGAACCTGCTGGAAAGTCTTTGGAGAACAAACCCTTACCACACTGAGCTGTCAGAGAGGGTATCTTAGAGGGGGCATGGCCATTGTTATCTAACCTGATGCAGTGCCACGTTTTCAAATTCAAAGCTGACCTGGGCCAGGCAGCCCTGCTGGGGAGGGGGCAGGCTTGAGCCGGGGGGGGGGGGGGGGGGGGGGGGGGGGGTGTGGATCTTTCACCTTGGCCAGGCATCACTGCCACTGCAGTATGGGTTGCCCCAAGGCCATCCTGGGAATGAGCCACAGGCTAATGGGAGCTCCTCGGGGTATCCTCCAACCCAGCTGGCTGACATTTTCTAACCATCCTGGAAGCTGAAGATTTGGATGTGTCACCTAAAAATCTAGCTCTTGGGAAAACCTCAGCTATGGTTCACATGAGGTGGCCAGGTTACTTGACTGAAATATTTAATATAGTTAATAATATTTGATAATAATAAATGATTAATATTAATATATTAATTAAACATAATGATCAATTTAAGTAAAACACAACATTTATAACTGTCTTGAATGATTCCCTGGAATTATCTAAAGTTTGGGGTGCCTTGGTGGCTCAATCGGTTAAGTGTCAGACCCTTAGATTTTGCTCAGATCATGATCTCACGGGGGCGCCTGGGTGGCTCAGTCGGTTGAGCGTCCGACTTTGGCTCACGTCACCATCTCAGAGTGGGTTCGAGCCCCATGTCGGCCTCTGTGTTGACAGCTAGCTCAGAGCCTGGAGCCTGTTTCAGATTCTGTGTCTCCCTCTCTCTCTAACCCTCCCCTGCTCATGCTGTCTCTTTCTCTCAGAACTAAATTAAAAAAACATTTAAAAAATCATGATCTCACAGTTTGTGAGTTCAAGCCCAGAGTCAGGCTCTGTGCTGACAGCATGTAGCCTGCTTGGGATTCTCTGTCTCCCTCTCTCTCTGTCTCTCTCAAAATAAATAAATAAAAGAGAAAATATCCTTTAAAAAACAATTATCTGAAGCTCACCCTCATCTATGAGTGCATTAACTTAGTCTCTCCAGGCCATTGGTTCATGCGACATGTCATCCTCAATGATGCTTCTCAAGCTTCTTCACTAATATGTTGGTTTGGTGAGTCGCTACTGTACTCGGCACCATCCTTCCTTCTCTCCTCTGCTTTGCCAAATGCAGAAACACTGTAGGGGAGAGAGAAGAGAGACTTCCTGCCTAGTGGGACAGCCAGTGAGCAGGAAGGACTTGCAGGTGGCGGTTGTGTTGGTGAAGAAAATCTCTGTGTTGACTGACTAATTTAATCTCTCGTAGGACAAAGCCGGACTTATGTTGGAAGGTTTTTAGGGTACAATTTTGAATTTTAATTTCTAAGTGCCACAGCTTTCTTCAGTACTTACAGTTGGTTATGCCCTTGGTACAGTGATCTGGATTATCCTGATCACAAAAGCACTTATCGGTTATTAAACTGCATTGTCTGAGGAAGACTCAATTGGTTAGTGGGCTCACAGACTGTCTTATGTCATGGTCAAGGTATCTGGGCGCTTCCCCTCCCTCCTCCCTCTGCCTGTGGCCCTGATGGACCCCAGTGGCATTAAGGTCTGATTCCCAGATGAGGAAGACAGGCTGCTGGGAAGGAGTCTGTGGGAGACAGGAGCAGCTGACGAAGGCGGGCCCTGTCAGGCTGAGACATTCCTGGGTATTGTGAGGTGGTGTGAACTGGCTCCTAGGGCATCTGCCGCCTCAGGGACGTGGTTATCTCCCTGCAGACTCTCCCTGCCCAGGTATTGCCTGAGTGAAGTTATATAAAAAGGCTTTATGAGCTAGGAAAGTGTGTAATTTGTTCTGGAAGAACATAAAGTTCATTGTTTTCCTTCGCCTGTGGCTTACTCTCCCCTCAATTTGTCTATTAGGAATGCTCACAACTTTGTCTCATTTCCATGGGCAAATTTTCCATGGGCTTCAGTGAGGCAGTTTTTAGAAAACAGAATTCTAGTCCTTTCACAGTGAGAGAGAAAAATAGGGCTTTCACTCATTCCTACGATTTTTAAAAAGGCGTTTTCTTAAGGATTAACTCTTGACAACTTTCCTTATTTCCTTGGCATTTTGAATCATATAGAATTCATAATACAATCCCCAAATCTATTTCTAAATAAAAAGTGTTCAGTCGTGTTCAAACAGAAAGTGGAAATGCGAGCATGTCCTCTTGGCTTTCACCTTGAGAGTCTTGTAACTTGCAGGGTCAGAGGACATCCTCCTGGGGAGAGTCCTCAGCAAGAAGGCCAGTTCTTCCTGCGGACTATCTAAGTGTTCTGAAGCAAGACTGCTAGTAACTGGGTTAACCTACACTTGCCAGCAATTTCTTCCTTGGCCAGACAGTCATTTTTTGTGTCTTTGTCTGGCTTTTTTCTTTTTTTGAAGATAGCAAAATGAAAACTTAAAAAATATATATAGTATTATAAACACACACATATACACACACACGTATACTGATTCACCTGTGGACATGGAAACTTTGTGGCCTTCAGCTACCAAGCAGGATTAAGCGACAGCAAAATGGAAACCAGTCAACTCAGGGGGTGCTTTTTGCCTCTGCAATGGTACCCCAGTACCCAGGAATCTGCTATTGTTAAAACTCCAAAGGAAGAAAGAAAACTACCTGGCATCCCCTTTATTTGCTTCTTCTTCAAAGAATAGGCCTTTTTTTTTTCCATTGCCCCCCTTTCATCCTCTGGAGAAAAAGCCAGGACGGCTTCCCTGACCAGAGGGTTGACAGGGACTGGTAAAGGCACCTACCTAGGGCTTCCTTCTTGTGAGGCAGGAGTTGAGGTCCTCTGTGTCCTCCAAGGCCAGCTCCTCTGGACAAAGATGACACGGTTGGCTTCATATGGGTTGATGACAAGGTGATAGAAACACAGCAGCTTACCACAGGTGCCCGGTTCATCAGTTAAGTTCATGGGGTGTGGGCAGCCTCATCAGGCTTCTAGAAAACACACCCAAGGAGGAGAAGCTCTTCCTGAGACTGATGAGGCTAAGGACACAGATTTTGTGCCTGTTTTCCTCGCACTCATTGTGTGTTTGCACAAGCTGAGCAAAACCCCTTCTGAATCACTTCACTGCTCGCAAACGTTCAGCGTAGTTCTCAAAATCGCCCAAGGATCTTTTTGTCAGTTCAAAGGAAAAATGTGCTATTTCAGTCCATGAGCATATCTCTTTATAGCTGTGGAATTATCACGTCATGGAATAATCACATTGCACCACCTGGGGGTAAGGGGGTGCCTGATCATTAACGGCATTTTTTTTGTAGCATATTTTCCACTGAATATACTTTAAAATCAGATTTATCTGGCTGTAATCTTCCATTCATGGGCTGAGTCTAGAAGCATGTCTGTTTTAAAAAGATTGAACAAAACTGATCTTCCTGAGGGTTTTGTGTGTGTGTTGGTACAAAGGAGGGCACATATCATGTATTAGAAGGAAGTAGGAGTGTGGATTTTGAACTTTTCCTCCTTTAGAACTGAATATGAGCCATTCTGGTGGCCATGCAACACCATCATGGCTGAACCACAACAGTTGATGTTGTCAGTGAGTTTTGCCTTATGGACCACACAATTCCTACACACCAGCAAGCTGTCTTTGAAGTTAGTAGAAGCTGTGTGCCAGGCCAGGCCATGAGGGCTATGGGTCATACCACTGGGGCAAGAGCCAATGCTATATTAACAGTGGCCTCATCAAGGAATGATCTTCTAGATTCTTTGGAGAAAAGATGAAGTTACAATGACTGAAAAAAATGTCATCTAAGCCGATTTTAGTAGGATGGTTTGAAATTACCATTATACTTGATTGTCATGATGTTGTTTTTTTATTTTATTTTATTTTATTTTTTTCAAATAGTTTATTGTCAAATTATTTTCCACATAACACTCAGTGCTCATCCCCAAAGTGCCCTCCTCCATGCCCATCCCCCCTCCCTCCCACATCCATCAGTCCTCAGTTTTTGTCAGCATTCAAGAGTCTCTCATGGTTTGCCTCTCTCCCTTTCCCCCACCATTTCCACCCTTCTTCTCCCTCTTGTTCCTCCACAATAGCTAAAACATGATGTTGTTTTTTTAAGTTTATTTATTTATTTTGAGAGAGAGAGAGAGCACATAAGTGGAGGAGAGGGGCAGAGGGAGAGAGGGGAGAGAGAGAGAGAGAGAGAGGAGAGAGAGAGAATCTCAAGCAGGCTTCACACTCAGCATGGAACCCTACATGTGGCTCAATCTCACAACCATTGAGCTGAAATCAAGAGTTGGACACTTAACCAACTGAGCCACTCAGATTGTCATGATGTTTTAAACACAGGAGAAGTCAACTTCAAATGGGCCCAGAGAGGAACAACATTTCAGCACAGCTGACCTGAGACATGAATAAAATTATGCCTCCTAGGGCATCATTCAGCTGTCACAACCAGGAATTGAAAGAAGAGTTTGTTGGAGTAGAAGAGATTCACACATAGGACCGAGTCAACAAACTGGCTGCCAATTTCATTTAAACAGCGCAGTATCTTGTGCACTCTGTCAGCGAGGACCAAGAACACCTTGCTGCTGACTGAGTGGTTCTACTTTCATCCAAAGGTTTGGCATCTTGCAGTACCTAGACTCACTGGCAGCTTGTTCACCTTCCTGAAAGTAATCTTCTCCCACTTCTGCCAATCTTTTTCTTGGAGGAAACTTTATTGCTCCCCAAATATAATACAGTCTATTCTCATGATTCTCAAATGTCAAGTTCTATAATCTTATCATTAACTCTGAATTAGCAAATATTGAACCATCGATCTTGGAGAAAATATAGGTTGGGTTCCTGTGAGGTTACGGTATTTCCATCAACTGATTGACACATAACCTTGTTTTATGTGTACTTCTTTCTGTTCTAAGACATTTAACATACAGATGGTCTCCAATTTACGATGGTTCAACTTATTATTTTTCAACATTATGATTCATTAGAAACTGTACTTTGGATTTTCTTTTTCTGGCCTAACAATATGTAGAATGATGCTCTCTTGTGATGCCAGGCAGTGACAGCAAACGTCAGCTCCCACTCAGCCACGCCACCATGCAGGTCAACAACCGACACACTTACACAACCCTTCCGTACCTATGCAGTCATCCTGTTTCAACTTTCAGTAAGGCATTCAATAGATGACAGATATTCAAAACTTTATTATAAAATAGACTTTATATTAGATGATTTTGTCCAATGATAGGCTAATGTAAGTGTTTTGAGCACATTTAAGGTAGGCTAAGCTAAGCTATGATGTTCAGTAGGTTAGATGTATTAAATGCATTTTTTACTTACAATATTTTCTATTTACAGTCGATTATTGGGATATAACGCCATTGTAAATTGAGGAAGATCTGTATATTGTTGATTCACTGCCATTGAACCTATGACCAGCAAAATTATAACTCAATCCCAAATGAAGCCCATCCAATACACGCATTTTCTCCTTGAGATACATCATAGCTTTCCTGTCCTTAGAGACACTGGACAATACAGCACTCTTCTTGGGGAACATTCTAAGCACCAAAATCACCAAAAAAAAAATGCACAAAAATGTGAAGATGGGGACAAGTAGACTGAAAAAAGAACACTCCGTTACACTGTGAGAGCTGAGGTGGAGAGTCACCTTGTTTGACCTCAGCTGGGGATGTGCAGGGCAACTCAGTTTTTTTTACTGTTCTGTGCATGTCCATGAATGACCATGAACATACAGTGAACATTGGCTTTTGGATTACAAATAAATTTTAGTGAGGGGGAGAATTTGCAAATACAGGATCTGTGAATAATGGGGATCAACTGTATTTTGATGAAACCAACTTGCATTCTTAAGACTTACTGGTTCTAGGTGATGATTATTGTCTAGTAAGTTAGTTTTTGGTCTTATTTAGTGTTAAAGCAACGATTATGCATGTTTTAAAAATTAACTGGATTAATACAGCATTTTGTTAACAAAGACATATGATTTGAAAATAGATCTTTATCCTTTCCCCCCTTGAAGTCAACAATCCCCCTTCTGTCTCATCTTTCCACACCCATCAAACGTTGGTGACCAAACACCCTCTGCATTTCTAGGTATGACTGAGCCTTAGTATTAGCCTCATTTGTCAGTCACCAATGGTAGACTTTGGGGATGTCTTAAAGACCAGAATTTCATCATTGTTGAACTATTGGATGACAATGTATCAGTGTACTAGAAGGAGTAAATTATTTCACTTGGAGATGATGCTTTTTGCCTTTTGGAGCTATATTGGGAAGGATCTCTTTCAGGTGTCCTTCCCACATTTTCATGACAAGGAAGGCTTGTCAGTTTTCTCCGAAGTGAGATTATGAAGCCACCTCTAAAGTGAGCTCCATGAAACATTAGTAATATGGATTATGCAGTTGGATATTTGAGAAATTCTGAGCAAAGTCAAACTTGTTTTTCTATTGCAGGCCTTCACAGAATCTTTAGTTGCCAATGTACATTTTGAGGTATGTAGCGTGTCCCACACAGTGTTGACCATGGGATTATCTCCCACAGCATTGTTCTCTCAGTTCCCTCTTGGGACACAGTACTCTAGAGGCTGGATGGTGCAAAACATAGAGCACATCTATAGTGGAGTTGTCACTGCATTCCATTGTACAGTGGGGTCAGGTGCAGCTTTCGGGGCAGACGGCAGCATGTGGGAAGCAGACCACGATGGGGGACGAACACAGTCTCTCCCATTGTCTTGGGTAAATGAAGTGATGCTCTCCCTCCTTTTTCTTTTACTACTGGGGGATTGTTTCCTGATCTTTAGGTACCTCTGTCTATGTGATTTTGCAAGAAGCATTTATTGACCACTGACTGTGAACAGGCACTGTGCCAAGTGTGGGTAATGCGAAGATGAATAGAACAATAGAGTTGACAAAAAAAGAGAAACTACAGCAACTTGCCTTTGATCTTGTTTTTCATGCTGCATCAATAATTATCTCAACCTCAGTTACCAAACACAAATATTTCAGGAGGAGGCTCAGACATTCACTGCTCTTTGAACCCCACTGAACACAGTGGAACTGATAGCGGCCTTGTAATGACTATTGTTGGAACACTGTGGCTTTTCTTTTTCCTTTTGCATTTCTCGTGTAGACAGTGTGACATGCGTAACAATTGGATAATGGTAATAACCTTAAAAAATTGTCCCACAGTGGGTTTTTGAGGGAGAGTCAATCAATGAGTCACATGAGTTCTCAATGTTCCTCTTTTGTGCAATTTGAAGCTCAATATTGGTCACCTCTGTAAGAAAGTACAAAAGCATTAGTACTGAATTATGTCTGGGCAGGTGTGCTAGGTACCAGGCAACAGCATTAATGAGATTTAGTTCCTTTCCTTATTGAAAGAAAGTCTTGCCTTTATAATTAAATTGTAACAATTACAGCTACCAGTTCTCAAATACCCACTCTGTGCCCGATGCTGGAGTTTTCCAGGTTTGCTATGAACAATAACTGTGATATTGCTGGGAGTGTTTGGGGCAGTCCATTTTAAAAATCAAATGGACTATAATCCTTGGGGACAAAATGGAGGTGATTGCAGAGCATTGAGAACACTTGCTGGAGGTGGGAGTGTAGGAAAGGTTGCCTCTGTTGCCCACTCTGTTACACGGGGCGACATCTGGTTCATCTTTGTCTCCTCAATGCCTGGCTCAGAACTGATGCTCTGTAAATGTTTGTTAAACAAATAGTGATGATGATTTAAAGAGAAAATGACAATTGACTACTCAACAAAACTGGGTAGATATGAGGTTACTTGGTTGATTTTTTTGGCTTTATATATTTATTTTAAGAGAGAGAAGCTCTCTCAGAATAAGGGAGGGGGAGGGGCCGAGAGAGAGAATCCCAACTAGGGTCCGCACTGTAGGCGCAGAACTCGACACAGGCTCAAACCATGAACCATGAGATCATGACCTGAGCTGAAATAGAAAGTTGGATGCTTAATTGACTGAACCACCCAGGCACCCCAGTACTCATAGTTTTTAGAATACTTTTTCCTTTTGATCATTTAGAGAACTAATGACACACACAAATGGTAGTGGAGAATTGAGTTGATCCATCAGATTAATAGAGCCTGTGACATGCATTTCTGTGATTTATCTAGAAAATTCAGGAGCAAGTATTTGGGAGATCACATATTATCTGAAAAATGGCTCACCCCTCCATTTCACGCTGTGTATTGGCAGATGTTCTGGAACATTACACACTCTTACCATTAACTTGATGATAAAAACGCTCTTCTCTGTGTGTCAGTCTTTTATAGGAAGGATTATCACGGTATTCTGAGCATGTAAGGTTCTCTATAAAGGAGGTGGCTTAAGGATATGTACACAGATTTATCTGCAGAGTCTACAGCGTATGCTATTTCCATAAAGGTCACTTTACATGAGCTCACAGATACCCTTATGGGACTTAATTCTACAGCTACCAAGCCAGGTGAGCCAAACTGGGCTGCCCCAGGGACTGGGCCTGGATAAAGGCTGCAGAAGTGCCTTTCCAGTGTTAACAGGAGCAAGCAGGCTGGTTACAGGGAGGGTGGAGTCACATTGCTCTGCTCCTTTATTCACTTGCTCATAACTTTCTGCCAAATTCTTTGGGGCTGAAACCTCTTGCCTGGTACTGGGCCATGTCTGCCCAAAGGTAAATTTTTTGGAGAGTTTCTGCGAGAGCTATTAAGCCTTTCTTGAGTCAATGAAAAAAAGAAATTCTTCATTTGAATTGGTTGGCTTCAGTTCGCCAGTAATTCAAAATTTAACCCAGTCATCCAAGAGGTGTTCTCCCTCTTTTTCTCACCCCCATACACTCACACACACCGAACATATACTCACACCCACACACCTGCGCACACTGACTCACACATGCACACACACACACACACACACACCCAACACACATACTCACTCAACACACACACCCAGTACACACTCATGCACTATATATACACACACCACACACATAAGCCTACACTCAGTCTAGCTGATGCAAACCCTGAGCCAGTGATTCATTTTTCCTTCTCCCTGTCTTATTATATGTAATAGGAAAGGAAGGGAAACTGAGTGGCAGATGGACTCACCAGACCTTGGTAGTATATAAGCACAAACAAATTCACTCATTTACTTGCTGCTTCAAATAAGGAGTATGAAATATGGATCAGGCATTGCTAATGTAACAGCAGCAGTAAAGGTTAAATTTTTAATGTTACATTTTTGTCACAGTGGGCTGGTAGAGGGGAGAAGCATGTATCTCTTGACCCTTTGGGGTTTGCTCTTCTATCATGAATGATGTCCTTTAGTATCTCCCTGATCCTGACCTCTCTAGTCATAAAGAACCACTGTTTATGTACACTCGGGGAAACAAAAGGAAGATACCAACAGTCACGCCGAGTCGCAGAGGTAAGCAACACTCTGCCTGGGCATTACTCTCAGTTTTCTCCACGACTTTAATATTCCATTCATTTAACCCTGCTTGTCAACAGCTATAATCAGTAGCAATCATTATCTCCATTTTTGGGGGGGGGGGAAGTTACTGAGTTAGGTGGCTACCAGTCAGTGAGAGCTTTGTTCTGGGAGAGCTAGAATCAGAACTAACAACCTACTGTTTTGTTTTGTTTTGTTTTTTAATAGCCTTTTTACAACGTGAAGCTCTCTTCAGAAAGGCTCTGATTAATAATTTGACACTAACATTATCTAATTTGGAAAAACTGAAGTCTTCAATTTTGCATATTTAAATATTTTATTGCCCTGTGTAATTTTGTTTTGCAAAAGGAAAACAGAAAAACTTAAAGCCACAGGAAGGAAAAGAGTAAAGGATCTAGGAAGGTAAGTTGGAGATTTTTCCAGGCACATGTGGCTGTAACAGCAGGCACTCACGCTCTGGGAGCCCGTACCCTTCTGGCCCCTGGCTGGGAACTGTGACTGCAGAGGAGGGCTTACCCCAAATTGGCCTGGGGAATGACAAACTGGGCTCATGGCCCAGAATCATGTGCTTGGAAGGCCCTGTTCTGTGGGCTCAGAGTGGCAGCCCAAGGTCACTGTCAGCTAGGAGTTGACTTTGCTTCGGCAGCTATGAAATCCCAGAAGCCCATTCTCCTATAAATAGCCTGTGAACCCACTGGGTCCCTAAGGAAATGTACCTGTTTCTCTCTCTCTATAGACACTTCAGGCTGCATGTGCCTTTTGGTGAATGTTTTTTCTCTTCTAAGCTGATTTAACATTCACACGAGCACACAGGAAAGTGTCAGGATGCAGGAAAGCTGAGAGATACTTGCAAGATTGCCTGAGGCTATGTTCCCACAGAATCACCTCCCTGGGCATCATGGCAGTCTAGGAACAACCTCTCAACAGATAGCTACATTTTGCAAAATATTCTGTGTTCATGCTGAGCATCCGGCTCCAGGAGAGGGTGATGGGTTTCAAATGGATCCTGAAGGTCCCTGCATATAATAAGGCATTTCAAACACTCTGGGTTTTCTGTCTTAAGAATAGACTAGAATGATGTGGTATATTTATACAATGGAATACTACATGGCAATGAGAAAGAATGAAATCTCGCCATTTGTAGCAACATGGATAGAACTAGAGGGTGTTATGCTGAGTGAAATAAGTCAGGCAGAGAAGGACAAATACCATATGTTTGCACATATAGGTGGATTAGGAGGAAGTTAATAGAAGACGATGTGGGAGAAGAAGGGGAAAAATAGTTGGGGAGAGGGAGGGAGGCAAATCATGAGAGACTTGAATGCTGAGAACAAACTGAGGGCTAATGGGGGTGGAGGAGAGGGGAAGTGGGGTGATGAGGGAGGGCACTTGTGGGGATGAGCACTGGGTGTTATATGTAAACCAACTTGACAATAAACTATTTAAGGGAAATAAAAGGAAAAAAGAATAGACTAGAATGAATAGCATCAGTACGTGTAGCCTTTTGGCATCTGGGTGGCTCAGAAGGGTGGGAATGTATTTTGTGTTGGTTTTTGGATGAGACCCATAAGGAGCAGTATTTCTCCCCACCCTTCTTGAACAGCAGCCAGCTCTCTTGCACTTTTGGTTTTCTCACCTCCATATTTGTTTATGAATTATCTGGAGAGGCGATTGTTTGAGCTTATTGAGATGGATAGTACCTAGAGTCACCTGAGAGAAGCCAGGCTGTGTCTACACAAGCAGAGCCCTGTGGGAGAGCTCATGGGATAACTTAGAGCAAATCCCATATTTCTAGTTACTGAAGAAAGGAATTTTTTGGTTCTGAATTGATGAGGTTAGTTATCTACAGGAACCAAACCCACCAGGTAAGCAGTTGACTCTTTATTTTGCACAATTTAAAAGAGATGACAGAGGTTGTAAGAATGTTAGGAATCAAAGTGTTGACCAGAAAACTCATAGAATAATCTTCAAAATAAGTATCACCAACATTTAAGACATTTTTATTTAAAAATCAGAAGACCCTTTGGAGGACTTTTTCCTCTTTTTGTTAAATTAAAATTTCTTGTTTTAACAGGCAATACAAAAACATGGTTTAAATAGAAGAAGGATGTAAAAGGGTAGACAAACTCCAACCCCCAATGTAACTATTTTTATTAATTGTATGTGTGTGCACTCACGTGTGTGTGTGTTCACCTATGTAGAGGGAGGGAGCATTATGTGCTGTGTCCTTCTAGTATTTAATTGTGGACATATAAATATATTTAAAATATATGTTCTTATTTTTCTTCTTATAACCAAAAATACCTTACTATTTCCATGTAACATTGTATACTGCAGATCTGTCCTTAGTACATAGGAATCTTCTCTCTTAGAGCTGCCTACTCTTCTTTGAGGTGGATGCAACAAGATTTATTAATCCAGCCCAACATAAATGTATATTTGTGTTATTATCAGTCTTTTACTATAACAAAGAATGATTCAAAGAGTCAACTTGTAAATCTGTCATAGGGGAAATTCCCAGAAGTCAGATTTCTGGGTGAAAAGTAAATGCATTTATAATTTTGATAGATATGAAATCTGTACCCACTGTCATTTTGGCATTTTGCCCTCCTACCAGCAAAGCCTGAGAGCATCATTTTCTGCTAGCCTCACCTGTTGTCAAACTTTGGAATTTTTGCCAATCTGATAAAGTGAGACATGTGACCTCAGTGTAGTTTTGATCTGAATTTCCTTTGAATAAGATCAAGAATTTTTTTCACGTTTCATATCTTTTCTTCTGTGAACTATTTTTTCCTTCACCTTCTTTTCTATTGGGTTATTGGACTTTTCCTTCTTCTAGAATTTTTTTATGTATTAGGAAGATTAACCCTTCTTTATTATGTGTTCCAAATAGTTTGTAATATGTCTTTTTTAATGTTTGCTCATTTTTGAGAGAGAGAGAGAGAACGAGTGGGGAAGAGGGAGAGAGAGAGAGAGAGAGAGAGAGACAGAGGACTTAAAACTGGCTTCATGCTGACGGCAGAGAGCTGGATGTGGGGTTGGAACTCACAAACTATGAGATCATGACCTGATCCAAAGTCAGATGCTTAACCGACTGATCCACCCAGGTGCCCCTGTCGTTTATCTTTTGACTTTGTTTATAATATATTTTTCAACTTTCTGTTACAATAAATAAATCATCAAAAGAATAGTGTAACAATCACCTTTATATCCACCCTCTAAATTCAGCAATTGAAGGCAGTTATCACCTTTGCTTAGCCGTGTGTGTGAACACAAGCCGTACAAGTGTGAATTCATATGTATGGGCACATGAAGACATGGGTGCACATGTGTGTGAGCATGTGGATATAAACATAAGGCATAGATAGCACATCTCTTTAAACCCAAGCACTTGAGCATGCACATCCTAAGAGTATTTTCTTACATGATTGTATCATTATTACATCCTTAATATCATCTAATATCTGTATTGCCCATGATGGCTTTACTGTATGATTGTTTTTGATTTTGATATCTTTACATTAACTATTTTCTCAATTTTTTATGGCTACTGAATTTTTGAGTCTTAAAACAACTTTTGAAAGGCACCTGGGTTGCTCAGTCGGTTAAGCATCTGGTTTCGACTCAGGTCATGATCTCACAGTTCGTAGGTTCGAGCCCCACATTGGGCTCTGTGCTGACAGCTAACTCAGAGACTGGAGCCTGCTTCAGATTCTGTGTCTCCCCCTCTCTCTGACCTTCTCCTGCTCACGCTGTCTCTCTCTCTCTCTCTCTCTCTCTCTCTCTCTCTCTCAGAAATACATATTTTTTAAAACATTTAAAAAAATTTTTTAAAAAAACAAAACTTTTGAGTTAGACCTTCCCATTCAAGGTTATAAAAAGCCTTGGATTTTTTCTGTTCTTGAATATTTCTAGTACTTTTCAATAGTATCATTTTCTTACATTTGAGCCTGACACATTTGGAGCTTATTCTGGTATTTTCTGTGAGGGGTGAATCTAGTTTATCTTTTTCCAAATGGCTACTTGGTTGCATTAGTCTCCCTTATTATAAAGTCCATCTCTGTTGTCACAGATTTAAAATGCAGACTTTGTCAGACTCTTATTTCACATATATGTTTGACTCTTTCTGGGATAACTCTTTTCCACTAGTCTGTCTTCCTTTCACTTTTAATTATTAGATGTTTAATTATTGGTTCCTTAGAGTACATTCATACCTCTTAAAGTTGGCCCTTCCTCATTTTTCTTTCTTTTCATAATTTCCTTGGTTCTTCCTGTTTTTCTTTTTTTTTTTTTAATTTTTTTAAATGTTTTATTTATTTCTAGGAGAGAGAGAGAGAGAGAGACAGCGTGAGCAGGGGAGGGTCAGAGAGAGAGGGAGTGACAGACTCTGAAACAGGCTCCAGGCTCTGAGCTGACAGTCAGCACAGAGCCCGACGCGGGGCCTGAACCCACGAACCGCGAGATCATGACCTAAGCGAAAGTCGGACGCTTAACCGACTAAGCCACCCAGGCGCCCCTTCCTGTTTTTCGTATAGACTTCAGAATTACTTGTTCAGAAAAATCCCCTCCTTAAAATTGAGATAGTATTCATATTTAATTGAGTTAATTAGTTAAAGGAAATTGACATCTTCTAACTTTTTTATGTTTATTTATTTATTCTGAGACAGAGAGAAAGAGCACACGTGCAAGCAGGGGAGGGGAAGAGAGAGAGAAAATCCCAAATAGGCTCTGCACCATCAAAACAAAGCCTGACATGGAGCCCAATCCCATGAACCATGAGATCACGGCCTGAGTCAAAACCAAGAACTGGGGACTCAACTGACTGGACCACCCTGGCACCCTGAGGGTTGACATCTTTTGGTGCTGAGTCTTCCTATCAAGAACATGGCATGTCCTTCCATTTAAAAAGGTTTACCCTTGTATTCTTCAGGAGCATCTTGCAGTTTCATTCTGAAGGTTTGTATAATTCTTGTTAAGTTTTTCCTAGATGTTTTGTCTCTTTTTATTGCTCCTGTTAATGACGTTGCCTTCCCTGTTATCTTTCAAATGAGAGTTCTTTGTATATACAAAGATACTGATTTCTATATGTTAATTTTCTATCTTACTACTAAGAGTGCACACTTGTGTACTTGAATCATTGCGCAAAGGAAGGTGAGAGTGTGGAGCTTGCACTCAACTTGCCCTTTCCTGGCCAGGCAACATGGTCTTGGGGCTGTGACCACCAGAAAGAGGTGCCTTTTTCTAAACATCTGCATAGATGGGGCACATTTTCCTCAGCTGAGCCAGGCATGGAAAAAACTAATGTCAGTCTTGCTTCTACCTGCCTGAACTATTGTTTCTAGCAACAGTTTTGGTTGATTCTCATGATTTCCTGGTTGTAGTGATACCATCCATCAACAGTGATAGTTTCATCTCCCTCTCAATTTTTATATATCTAATTTCTTTGTCATATCTAACTGCTTTGAATAGCATGATCATATAATATGAGTGGTTGTGATGACAGTGGACATCCCTGTTTTGTTACTGATATTAGTAAGAATGCCTCTGATGTTTACCCACTTTTTCTTTTTTAACTATTTTAACCATTAGAACAATTACAGTAAACTACACATAACATAAAATTTACCATTTTAAGCATTTTAAGTGTAAAATTTTATTAGCATTAATTACATGAATGTGCAAGGTATTGTGCAACCATCACCACCATATCTATCTCTGGAATTTTTTTCATCTAGCAAAACTGAAACTCTACACCCATTAAATACTAACTCATCATTTCCTCTATCCCCTAGTCTCTGACAACTACCATTCTATTCTCTGTCTCTATGAATCTGACTACTCTAGGAACCTCATATGAGTGGATCCATGCAATATTTGTCTTTTGTGACTGGCTTATTTCACTTAGTGTAATGAACTAAGTTCATCCATGTTGTAACATGTGTCTGAATTTCCTTCCTTGTAAGGCTGAATCATATCACATTGTATGGATATACTACATTCTTAGAGGGACCTTGGTTTCTCTTTTAAATATTGATGCAGATTTCCTCAATGAAATGTCTGTTTGTTTACTGTGGTTTGCACAGCACCTAGCATGGTGCCAGTCACCTAGTAAGCACAAAACAGATGTTTACTGGGTGAATAGATAGCAAGTCAATACCCAGCTGTGAGTAAAATTACGAAAGTTATGAAATTATGAAATAGGAATTTATCAAAGTTGTATCTTCTATGTGTATGCTGCTTTAAAAAGTATACTCAGGGAGCGCCTAGATGGCTCAATTGGTTAAGCATCTGATTTTGGCTCAAGTCATGATCTCAAGGTCTGTGGGTTTGAGGCCCACTTTGGACTCTGGGCTGCCAGTTCAGAGCCTGGAGCCTGCTCCAGATTCTGTCTCTCTATCCACACACACACCGCCACCTCCCCCCCCCCCCACCGCCACCATTGCACTCTCCCTCTCTCTCTCACACTCTCTCAAAAATAAACATTTAAACCACGGGAGACTCTTGAATGTTGAGAACAAACTGAGGACTGATGGGTACGGGGGAGAGGGGAAGGGGGGTGATGGGCATGGAGGAGGGCACTTGTGGGGATGAGCACTGGGTGTTGTATGGATACCAACTTGACAATAAACTATTAATAAATAAATAAAAGTAAAAAAAATTTTAAAAAGTATACTCATTTTAGCTATACAATAGACCTTTGAGGTAAGAGTTATTGCTCATATTTTACCATTTATAAATGATACAGGTAAGAAAATTTAGGCTTAAGAACATTATATGACCAGCTTAAGGGTTTAATAAGTGACAGAGGTGGGAACAAAATCCATGGATTTGTCTCCAAGTTCAATAATTTTTTCTTCCCTCCCCCTTCTTATACAGTGAAATAGAACATATTTTCAGGAAATGCCTTCCTGTGCATGGATAGCTTAGTGAAGCCACTCCCAAAAATTAAAAAATGAAATATTCCAAGACCTCATCCTACTCCTGGGAAGAGATGCTGTGGGCTTTTCCAATTATATCTTTGTCCCAATTTTCTGGAGATTCTTCTTTTTGTTTTCATAGTTTTACCATCTGGATATAACTTCTAAACAATATAGTTTGTATAGAGTTTTTGGCCTGTGTTTGAATTTTATATAAATGGAGTTATATTGTCTATTTCCTTTGGTCACGCTTCTCTACCTTAACATTATGTTTGTGGGATTGATGCTTCTTATTGTGTATAGTTATAGTTTGTTGGTCTCATTGCTTATGTTATTCCTTTGTGCTTGTTATTGATTCATTTCATCACTGATGGATGCCTGGGTTGTTTCCAGTTTTTGGATCTTAGGACCAATGTTCTTTGAAATTGCTTTGTGTTAATCCAGACATACATGTGTATGTATATCTGTTAAGTTACACCTCGGTATGGAATTATTGAGTCCTAATGGTCTATGCCTCCTTGGCAGTGTGGGAGAGCTCATTGTGGGCCAAATCCTTCCAAAGTGACAGCTTGTTTTCCCTGGACTCAAAGTGGGAGGACCCAGCTCCCATCTCCTGGGTCCTTTCTCCCTCTCTGGATGGTCCCTCTTCTGGTTTAGGGTGCTAAACACCCTCATGATTCCATCAGCCAAAAAGCTACATCTTCAGTGAGACGGCAGTGCCTTTAGTCATTGGCCTAGGCATGCAGCATCATTTAAAGAGTCTGGTCAGTGAGATGGGTTATATCTAAGAAGACCAGAGCAGGAAAGGTGCCTGTGGAGACATTTAGTGAATTTGGAAACTGAGCTGGACTGGGACAATGCTTGTTTTCCTTTGCTGTTTGTTTGCTGGTTTTTAAGTATTTTCTCTGTCAGGCTTAGTCACCCCTTGCTGTCTTCATGTGGCTGTATCATGAAATGGATTAGTCTCTGATTAAAGATCACTCTGGAGACCTTCTGCTCATAGTTTTCTGCTAAGTGTCTTTGGACTATCTGAACTTTGCCTCCTCAGGTGTCCTGGCACCTCCAGGCAAGTAGTGCCCTCTTTAAGTCCTTGGAGTCTTATATCTCCTCTCTATTGTTTCATAGGACATTAGCCCTCATCCACTCTGCAACTGAATTTCTCCAGAAATCTCTCCAACATTGTTTGCCAAGATGCTCCTTTAACACAAGCATGAGTGGGAGACCTGGTGCAAACTCACATTACAGCCCCAAGAGCCTATAAGAGTAAGAAGTTAAGGTGGCAAAAGGAGGACAGGATCTCTGAGGACTTGGGGGTGGGGAGCTTCAAGACAGGTAGAAGAAAGCAAAGAAGTAGAGGCAGCTCAAAATTTTACTAGAGCATACTCACACACACTCCAACTAAATATTGAATTCTGCTTGCTCTTCTACTCATCTCCATGTCATGACTGGGAGTCAACAGATAGTTTGTCCTGTATCTTTTTTTTTTTTTTTTAAATGTTTTATTTATTTCTAGGAGAGAGAGAGAAGCGTGAGCAGGGGAGGGTCAGAGAGAGAGGGAGTCACAGACTCTGAAACAGGCTCCGGGCTCTGAGCTGGCAGTCAGCACAGAGCCCGACGCGGGGCTCGAACCCACGAACCGCGAGATCATGACCCAAGCGAAAGTCAGACGCCCAACCGACTAAGCCATCCAGGCGCCCCTAGTTTGTCCTGTATCTTGTTTCCTTATACCACAGATGAGTATAAATCACAGATGGATATGCAACCCTAACCAAATCTGAACAATTATTGTGTTTATGAAGATTTCTTTCTAAGGCTGAAAAGTGGACGTAGATTAGCAAGATTCTGGCAGAACTTTAGCTCACCAGGGTGCAAGATTTCTATAATGGTCCCTGGTCTTAACAACAAAGCATGGCAGTACTTAAAGGGCACCTTCAAGCCCGGCAGAACCTCATGTAATCAAATGCCTCTTCTTCTAAATATGTTGGCTAAGGGAGTTCTCCCTACACTGGTTTCATCACCTAATATAAAATTGTAGCTTATTGTTCTCAGTCAGCATAGCACTATTTAAAAAAACAGAGAGAGAGAGAGAGAGACTCAGGAGAGCTGTTTCCAGCGGAAACATGGGTAATCCACTTCTAAACTACTCCAAAGAATGGTCATATTAGTGTACCTAAAAACGACTTTTTCTCAGATCATTGATTTCAAGGATAGAATATGGCAAGTAACTCTTCCATATGTTTTTGCATTTTCCAAAAAAATTTAGAATACAAGGTTATGTGTTCAGGGAAGGATAGGTTCAGGCTCATTGAATGGAAGAGGAGGACAGACATACTATGCCTGGAGAGTATGGCTCTTGACTCTGCGTAGCGCTTAGTGCTCCAGACAGGGTGAGGAGCTCACAGAAGAGCAGCACCAAGGGAGAGGAGAACTTCAGTGACCCTCTGGTGTCATCCACAATCTCTTTGCTCTGTTGGACTCTCCACCTTTGCAGATCCTTTAGTCTTGGAGGCTAATCTTCAGAGTCACTCACACCTCAAGGGTGGTTTGTTCAGCCATCTGATTTTCTTCCTTGAATTGGGGGAGCTAGCCTAGCAGAAGGTCACCAAAGATTACTGCAGTGGGAAGGGGGAGGGAAGGGAGGTACAAGGAAGATGGAAAAGAGCTCAGTGAGGAGAGATGGAGAAAGTACACCCGCACCAGTAAGGGCTCCTGCATACTGTTCTTGGGCCACTTTTGCTTAAGCTTGTCACCCTCTGTGGGACCATCTCTATGACAGCTGACTTTGCTAATCCCAGTACAGGCAGGCCAGCAACCACAGTCCCTGGAGGCTGCAGATCATAAATATATTGTTGGCTCTTTGGCCAAAAGCCCGGGTGTGGTCTGCAGCTGCCCAGGTCCCATTCCTGGGGAGAATGCAAACCTTCTTCATGGGGGAGGCCTTGTGATTATTTTTAGGTTGTTCTTGCCCTGGTTGACTTATAGCCGCTGCACTTACTCAGTGTTGCATGTTATTGACCCTCCCTTCATTGCTCAACCTTTAGCAGCCTATAACTCAACTTTGCGGCTCTTTTCTGGAAGACTTCCAATGTCTCAATGTTCTTCTGAACTTGGGGTGCTCCAAACTGTCTGCGGTCTTCTTAAAGGCTGAACTAAGGTTGGGATCTGCAGAATAAAGAAAGCCTTGTTACATCTCAGGCACACAGTGTCTGGCCTCTTTGTATACACCCAGTGTATCATAAGTTTTTTTAAAAGTCCTTTTTGTGACTCCATTACATCATATATTTATAAGTACTTCTCTATTCATTGATACACCTAGATCTTTCCTGGAATCTTTGCTCTCCCCACTTCATCTTCCTATTGTTTCTCTATAGTATCTGTCACAGGAGCAGAAATTAACTAATAATAATGTGGCCACTCTTCTTTCCAGGGGCATTTAATGTGGTAAGAATGCTTTTCCCAGGCAAAGACATGTCTAACATGCATTCTCTTTTCAGCTTGGGAGATGGATGCACTTCAGCCCAAGCTCTCTTTGCCTAGAGGGGCTGCTATATTTAGGCGCAACATCTTTCTAGAAATCAGAAAAACTGAATTCTGATTTCAAAGCAAAGAGGGATCCCTCTCTCTCCAGTTATGAGAGATAGGGCTGTTTGCTACCCATATTATTAATTCCTCTTGCATCTATTTTGCGCATTTGTTCCAATATATTATCTGATCTTTTTTTCTCCTGCCTCTTGCAAATTACAAGATAAAATCATGGAGTCTTAGACTGGGAAGCTTACAAGGACTAATTTTAAGGATCAGATACCTAAGCCCCAGATGAGCTGCAACTCGACCACAGTCATGATTACTTACAAGCAGACTGACCATAGCCCAGGAAGGGTAAGCTTTCCCCACCATTCTCCAAGCAACAAATAAATGGCCAATGGATCTGGATGTCAGCAATAACTCTGTGGGCATTTTCCCCAAATCTCATTCTCAATTTATGAAGAGGGAATTTGTATGAATTTTCCTGCACATGGCTACTAGGCTTAAATTCATCATACCTTGCTTAGCCTTTGTGGAAAGAACTGTGGTCAAAATCTGACTAATTCATCAATGGATTTACGGTCTGTTCAAAGTCTATGCAAGAAATGGAAAGAACCGTGGCCATGAACAGCAGGATTTATTTGGTACGAGGTGGTTACCATAGAGGGACTCTACAATTTGTTGGCTAATGAGGTTTTTGAAATGGTGGAATTTTGGACATGTGGCATTATTGTTTTTGGAGAGATGGTGGAATACCCCACTCAATTATCTGTTGTGCTTGGATGAGTAATAAATTCCAGCAAAGAAATGCAGAAAACAGAATGGTAGTTTTTCTTCTTGAAAATGTTGGATGGTACTTTAATCCTTCCCACCCTCCTCATGTCCCACCCATTTTTTCCTGTGGTTTCTTCGAGTTGTTCAAAACAATGATTTTTCTACATGAAATAATAATACATAAATGTAAGACTAAATGCCACCAATGGCTTTTAAAGTCAGGTTGCTCTGTGCCTAAATGCTGGCTTCACTTCTAAAAGCTGGGTAGCAAATCATGGGAGACTCTTGAATGCTGAGAACAAACTGAGGACTGATGGGGGTGGGGGGGGGAGGGAATCGGGGGTGATGGGCATGGAGGAGGGCACTTGTGGGGATGAGCACTGGATGTTATATGGACACCAATTTGACAATAAACTATTTAAAAAAATAAAAGCTGGGTATCATCGTTGAATGCTGGGCATCTAGGATGTCTGGGCCCAAAATCTCTGAGTGTTCATTCTCGCATTTGCCCTCAGGATTCACTCCTCCTTCTTTCCAGGGACATCTTGACACAAATGGTATCTAAGATTCTCTTTGTCCTTTCTAGTATAGTTGTTTCTTACTTACACTTAAAGACCACAATTTGAAAAACTAATGTTAGGCTTTGAGATATTTCCAAATACTTTGACAGCTATACTCAATTAAAAAAAATTTTAAATATACTTTTATTTATTTTTGAGAGAGGGAGAGAGAGAGAGACAGCATGAGTGGTGGAGAAGCTGAGAGAGAGAGGGAAACATAGAATCGGAAGCAGGCTCTTGGCTCTGAGCTGTCAGCAGTGGGGCTTGAACTCACAAACTGAGATCATGACCTGAGCTTAAATCAGCTGCTTAACTGACTGAGCCACCCAGTCACCTCAGCTATACTAAATTTTATAACCATTTATTTCTTTCCCTCTGATGGCCATTTAAAAATATTCTTCCTTTTTTGGGACTTAGGACTTTTCCCTGGACCCATGCAAACACTGCATGTAGTAAGTAGGAAGGCTCCAGACCCAGGGGAAGGAAGTGAGTGTGCGGCAGCTCCAGGTTGCAGGGGTGGCTGGGATAGGGTGCTGGCTGCCTCAGATTGCTGTCACCCTGCAAGTCGGCTCCATAGCCCATGATTAATGACATAGGACCAGCCAAAGGGCTCAACTTCATTTCCAGGGCACAAATTTCCACATCACAAATGTTTCCCAAAGTTGACCTGCAGTGGTAAGAGGCTCCTGCAGTTCAGGAGTGGACAAATGGGCACTCTGTTATCACACACTGTCCCCATTCCGGGCCCTGGCTGCAGGCTCAGGGAGACCAGGGTGGAGAGTGTCCTAAGAGGAACTGAATGACCCTTCATCCCTTCAGAAGATGTTTCCTAGCCCTGAGTCCTTGGTGAAGCTGGAGGGGCAGCTGGTTCCGAGCAGTGCCAGAGGGAATGTCCGGCCAAAGCGCTGATGCAAAGTGCTGTTCAGTGTTAAGTGTGGATCATCAGGAGCAGCCCCTTCCCTGGACCCTGTGGACTGTTTGCTTTTTGCCTAATTTATTTGTTAAGCATGACTAAAAATGTGTCTTAAAAGATTTTCTCAAAGACTCTCAAGTAGATTTAACACTTTTGCATCTTCATTGCTCTAGAAAAGTATGTAGCCTATGTTCCATTGTCTCCAGCACAAGGTTGTCAAACCTCAGAACTTCTGTAAGCCTGGCATGGCTGCTGTGTGGAGAGGAAACCAGACAGCTCACCTTGGAGGCTGCTGCTTACAGCCCACCAGCCTCCTGGCCTGCAGGAAGTGGGCCCAAGGTAGCCTCATCTTCCATTTACAGGAGACAAGGAACAGAGATTTTTTAAGTGTGATGTCTTGACTTTTGTATGCTGGCAACTAATTCAACTCCTTTTTAAAAATTTTCACTCATTTATTTTATTGGAGCAAAATATATATAACCAAGTTTACCATCTTAACCATTGTTAAAGCTCTGTAATGTTAAGCATATTCACATTGTTTTACAATAGATCTCTGGAACTTTTTATCTTGCAGCTTTGTGCCCATTAAACAACTCCCCATCCTCCTTTCCTCCCAGACCCTGGGAACTACCATTCTTCTATCCCCATGAATTTGACTACCTAATATAGGTGGCAATTCAAAAAAAAAAAAAAAAAAAAAACCCAAATGATTCAGCAAGACCATTTGGGATCTATTTGCTTTTTGCCAGTTCTTTCTAGAATCCTTCCATGGTGCCAATGAGAGACAGCAGATGTTTATTCCTGAAGAGTTTCTTTTCTTTTCTTTTTTTTCTTTTCTTCTTTCTTTCTTTCCTTCCTTCTTTCCTTCTTTCCTTCTTCTTTCCTTCTTTCCTTCCTTCCTTCCTTCCTTCCTTCCTTCCTTCCTTTGGATTGGAGATGCATTTTTTTAAGAGCTTGTTTTCTTAAGTTACTGTAGTTAAGTAATTATTCAGTTAAGTTACCCACTGAACAATGATCGATTCTGAGCCTGGTGTCTGTTTCTCCAACTACTCTTTTTTCATTTATTGTCAGGACTGATTGTTCTGCATATCATTTCATAAACTGACCTCAAAGAAATACACACTAAGGCACCAGGCTTGCTCTTAAGATAATAGCGCGATAGAATTTGAGAGATAAAAGCCCCTTAAGTAAGGAAGTAAGTCCAAGTATGAAAGTATTGTAGAAATCATTAGGTAATTGATATACTCAAGACTTTAGGAGTGTTTAGCAGGATTTCCCTACTGTACGATGTCGCTATGATATAGATAATGTTGTCATCCTGTATTGTGCCTTTGGTGTTTCTCTTGTAGAAGGAATCGTAGGCTGGTAGACTGACCTTGAATATGGCATTTCAGATATTTTTCACAGCTAGGGATCCTAAACCCCAGGCTGTGACCCTTCAGCATTGGGGATCATAACTAAAAATTAAAAATGAAGTTTTAATTTCCTTTCCCATTGGGACCAGAAGTTCAGAGAAAATGAAGCTGGCAGATGGCTCATTGGCAGCCTCCTCTCAGACCTCACCCAGAAACATCTTTCACAAACCCTGTTGAAATGCACACGTTAATCATCAAAACTGCATTTTCCAATTGTGGGGAGCCACAGCCCTGCTTTCCCATCACAACAAGGCTACCATTTTATTCTCAATCATGAGCTGGACGTGGACAGTGCTGTCTTTTCCTGCACAGGCTGAGGTCTGGGTATGAAGAAAGGTTTCAAAATAAGGCATCCGGGTTTGCCGTTTTTGGAAAGAGAGCTTTTGGTGCTCCTGGAATCCCTTTCTTTTTGAAAGCGAGAACACGAAGGCTGAAATCCTGAGTCTGTGGCCTCTGAGGACCTGTGCGGGAGTCAGTGTTATGACTGGGCTGAGGTCCCAACTTCATGATGCTGTGGGGATTTTGGCTCCCTTCCTGATAGAGCAAAATTATTGCCCAGATCTTCTAGTTTCTCAGGTAGAAATGATATCTCCTGTGAGAATGTAACTCAAGGGGCTCTTTCCCCATTTTTTCTTTCTTTTTGCTGCTCACAGCTTTAAACTATGGGGGAACTGTCAGCTTCTTGTGTTTTCTAAAAACCAGACTTGCACTTTTAAACATTTCCCAGGGGAACATTGGGCCACAGTCTGCATTAGCTGTGAGGTGACATGGTGTGGTGGGTTGACAAAGAGCCTGGGAACTTGGAGGTTGTGAGTTTTATAGTCCCATTTCTGCTCCCTCATGGAAACCCGCGGGGTCTATTAAAGGCCTGGATTCCCACACCTACAGAGAGGGGCAGACAAGGAGAGGAGGCTCAGAGCAAGGGTGTACAGTCCCAGAGAGAATGCCAGGCTCCTTCTGTGTTGGTGGGTGGTTATCACCCCAACAACACAGGGCAAGCTCAGGGCCTTAACACGAGCTCTGCCTGAGTGAGTAGTGGGGATTCATGTTGAGATAAAACTCTAGTGATGGGGATTAGGAGGAAAGGAAGTCATGTTTATTGAGTTTCTAACCAGAGACCACGATTAACACTTCAAGGTACAGAGAGAAGAGACCTAGGGAACTCAAATACTAAGTCATCCTTCCCTGCATTTTCCAGACACATAAAAGACCCCGGGAAGAAATTGCTGTATCTTTTCCACAGATGAGAAGTCTGAAATTCAAGAGAAGTACAGGACCCAGGACAGGGTTGGGACTTGGCCCAGTTCTGTAAGAACTAAAGTCCTCATGTTTTCTGCCACAAGAACTGTCTTCTAGAGCTAGTGAGAAAAATTTCAGAACAGAGAAATCTATTACTATCTGATGAGGGAATCATCATTCATAATTGAGACTTTCCAGAACACAGCCTGTGGCCATCAGCTGATTGTAGGAAAAGGATAAGGCTCACCGTGTATAGAAGGTCCATGGTGGGTGCAGTTGGGAATGGATGACTCTGGGCCATAGTGTTGGTGGGGGAAGGCTTTAATGGGAGGGATACAGTCAGAGTGAGGATTACGTCTGGTAACTTTCTCCTGTTCCAGACTGTGAGATTTGGCTCTGGTTTGAGGATGCACAAGAATCAGTCCAAGGTTGCTTTACTCTGGTTTCCTCTTGAAAGAAGAAATAAATAGTGGAAAGATTATAAACAAGCCAGGGATGCAAGCAGTGGCTGTGGCCCTCCCTTGCCCCTGCATAGCTTCTCAGAATGGAGTTCCCTAGCTTTGGCAGGCTGCTCCGTGTGTGTTGCCTGCCAGTTTGGAGGACACAGCAAGGACAGCATGTATTTGTTGCACAAATCTGGTGCTTCTTTTGGGAAGATTTGAACAGCTAAGATTGATGTGAATGGTGGGAGCTGGCACCTGGGCTGAGAAGACTTGATGGCTGAGTTCACCTGAGTCTCTCAGGAAGCTTGGGCTTCCTCACAGCATGGTAGCCTTGGGCTACTTGAGGTTAAGGATGGCATAGGGCTCCTAGAGCACATCTTTAGTGAACAAAGCAGAATCTGCATAGTCTTTTATGATCTAGCTTTGAAATTGCTCATTTTTATTGTTTATCTTTAAAAGAAAGTAATATATCCCAATACAGATTGGTATTAAATGAAAATTATTTTATATTCCCCTTTACCTTTTAATGCACAGTTTCCTCAGTATTCTTCCCTAGCAGTTACTATGCTTACATGAGCACAAACAATTGATTCATTTCTGGAAAGGTGGTGTGAGAGACTCTGAGGATCTCAGCATAAAAGCCATAATTGGTGAAAATCAATTTTTTAAAGCTTCAAACTTTAAAATCGCTGGAAAATGTCCTAAGAGCATACAGTAAATGAAGAAATATTAATTCAGGAAGTTCTACTAAATCTTGGTAAGAAAAGGAAGATTCTGTAACACTCAAGCCACAATCTGCTCACCGTATCAGCTCAGCTTAATGGAAGCTACTTTCCAGGTGAGTGTGCCCAAGATCATAAGTTTTCCTGTCTCACCAGCTTCCAGCCAAGGGTTATTTTGTCTTTCTAGGTGGGAAGGACCATGAGTGCTTCTCATGTCCCCTGGTTCTGTGTTAAATGGGCTGAATTCCAGGTTAGTGTAACTGAGGTTGAGGACTGAAGTTGAGGATTGAAAGAAGAGACTTTTGATCACAGAATGATCAAAAATAGCAAGCCATAAGTACTAGGGCTCCAGTTGTCCTCACTCCAACTTATTTATAAGGTGGAGATTTCATGCTGGGAGAGGCAAGGTAAAAAGACCAGAGACAACTGCCCCTGCCCTTCATGCTGCTCAGAGAGAAGCAAGTCATTACTCTTGCCCCCAGCTATGGAGCCTTTTGAAAGATTTTTACTGACAGGAGATGTAGGCCTTAAGAAAAGAGAGTTCTGAAGTTCTCTCCAAATGACCTGACTTTATTTGGAATGCGGGTGGGGGCAGAGTTCAGGTCTAAGAGAACTCTCAAAAACAATAGAGATTCTGGTGGTAGGCGATTAACCGAAGGCTGGTAGCTCCATGAGAGTGACCTAAAGTGTAGGACAGCTGGTTTATCAGAGAGAATCAAGGAAAGGCTAAGAAGAGCCCTTTGAGGGGCAAAACAAATCTTACTGACTAGCCTGAAAAGCTTCCCTTGGAAAAGGATCTGAATTTAATTGAAACTATGAAGTAATTTATGCACCAAGGCATTATCAAAAATAGTACAGCCATCAGCAGGCAATTAGTAGAACTTAAGAGCTGGATATGAGATCAACAGAGACAGACAGCCTAACAGATAGATCAGGGAGAGAAACAGTGAAAGAGAGACCTGCTAAAATTAGTCATCCCAGGGTGACTAGCCTGTGCTTTCTGAGGAGCAATATCAGAGACTACACAGAGGAAATACACCTTGCTGTTTTAGACCAGCCAAATCACTAAACAAATACACAAGCAAATGGCAACAACAAAACCAACAATAATCCCCAGAAGGAGGGGAGAATCAGTATCCTGAGTTGCTATAATACATTATTTTAAATGTCCAGTTTAAGATTCTCTCTCTCTCTCTCTCTCACTCACTCTTTCTCTCTACCTTTCTGCCCCTCTCCCAAGGTGCTCTCTCTTTCTCTCTAAAAAATTTTTTTAAATGCTGAATCCTAGAAAGATTAATAATTGATTTATCAATAGTAACAGTGGAGGCCAGAGGGCAATGGGATGTCCTATTCAAAGTACTAAAATTAAAAAGTAAACAAATCTTATATCTAGCAAAACTATCTTTCAAAAAGGAAGATAAAACAAAAACATAGATGAACAAAAACTAAGAGATTTCATTACAGAAATCTGGCAGAACTGCTTCACAAGAAATACTAAAAGGACATTTTTTAGGTTGAAAACAAGTGACCCAGACAGAATTTGAATTCACATGAGAAATCAAGGAGTACTTGTAAAGGTAGTTATAAATATTATATATTAATATAATATATTTATAATATTATAATTATTAAATAATTATAATAGACCCCAATAATGCATATTTTTCCTTTTATTATTTAAAAACAGGTTGTATAAACTTGTCACATATAACTTTTGGCTCCCTTAAAACTTAACTAATAGCCTACTGTTGGCCTGAAGCCTTACCAATAACATGAACAGTTGATTAACAAATATTTTGTATGTTATATGTATTATATATTGTATTCTTACAATAAAGTAAGCTAGAGAAAATAAAATGAAAATCATAAGAAAAAAATCATAAGAGAAAATACATTTGCAGTCCTGTACTGTATTCATATAAAAACAAAATCCATATATAATAGGAGGACATGAAAATGTTACACTTAAAGAACAGTATGTAGTGAAAGCAGTAAATTTAGTGTGTTTTAACATAACAAATAGAAATACAACTTGTACTAGAAACAATGAGGTTTTTTTTTAATGTTTGTTTAGTTTTGAGAGAGTGCAAGTTGGGGAGGAGTAGACAGAGTGAGACAGAAGATCCAAAGAGGGATCTTTGCCGACAGGGGTGAGCCTAATGTGGGGCTTGAACACAAGTGGAAAGATCATGACCTGAGCTCAAGTTGGACTCAACCTACTGAGCCACCTGGGAACAATGAGTTTTTGTAAGACAATGTGACTGAATACCATTTGCCATGATGTGGATTTACTTAATAAAGACTTCAGGTATTAGGGTTTCCCTCCCATCCCAACCCCCCCAAAAGTAAAAACAAACAGGTAAATCCCATCATTGCGAATATTGTTAAACATTGTTGCTATTTTTCTACCCTGGTGTATGGCCCACAGTAAAGAAGCTAGTTTATCTAGTTATAATAAATTATCTGCAAGAAAAAATAAAATAAAATAAAACAAAATCCATGTATAAATGGAACTGTGTAGTTCAAACCCATGTTATTTAAGAGTCAACTGTAATAGTATTGGTGAGCTAATGACATATAAAATGTAAGTGATTGTGAGCAAAGCTACATTAGTGTAAGGAAATAATGCCAGTTGGTAACTGGTATCCACAGGAACAAATGAAAAGAGCCACATATGGTAAATCAGAAGGATAAAATAACAGACTCTATAAATAAAACTTTCTGTCCTCTCCACTCAACTTCTTTAAAAGACATAAATTTATATAAGCTAATAATTAGAACAATGTATTGTTTAGTTTGATATAAACTAAACAATACATTGTTCTAATTATTAGGTACCTATATTTCTAATTATATATGTATAATATATGTATTATGTATTGATATATTATATATACATATATAATGTATAATTATATATTATATATTTTAGTTATATATAAAACTTATAGAAATAAAAAGGATTAGAAGGGAATATTATGAACAACAATGTGCTAACAAATTTGATTACTTACATGAAATAGATGAATTTCTAGGATGCTCAAACTACTCAAACTGACTCAAAAGAAATAGAAAATTTGAACAGACCTATATAAAGCAAAAAGATTGAGTTAGTAATTTAGAAACTCCTCATGAAGAAAAGCTCAAGCCCAGACTTTACTTTAGAACTGTCTAAACATTTAAAATAGAGTTAATAGAGGCAAGAATATGCAATGGGAAAAAAGGTAGTCTCTTCAACAAATGGTGTTGGAAAAACTGGATAATAACATGCAAAAGAATGAAACTTTACCACTTTCTTATACCACACACAAAGATATACTTAAAAAGGATTAAGGACCTAAATGTGAGACATGAAGCTATAGTAAAGAGCACAGGCAGTAATTTTTCTGACTTCAGCCATAGCAACATTTTTCTAGATATGTCTTCTGAGGCAATAGGAACAAAAGGAAAACTAAACTATTGGAAATATATCAAAATAAAAAGCTTCTGCACAGCAAAGGAAACAATCATCAAAACTGAAAGACAATGGGAGAAAATATTTGCAAATGACATATCCCATAGAGGGCTAGTATCCAAAACATATAAAGAACTTATATAACTGAACACCCAGAAAACAGTCCAATTTTTAAAAAATGGGCAGAAGAAATGAACAGACATTTCTCCAAAGAAGACATACATGTGGCCAACAGACACATGAAAAGATGCTTAACATTACTCATCATCAAGGAAATACAAATCAGAACTACAATGAGATGTCACCTCACACTTGTCAGAATGGCTAATATCGAAAACACAAGAAACAACAAATGAGGATGGAGAAAAAGGAACCTCTGTGCACTGTTGGTGGGAATGCAAACTGGGGCAGCCACTGTAGAAAACAGTAAGGAGGTTCCTCAAAAAGTTAAAAATACGATTCAGTTATTGCACTACTGGGTATTTACCCAAAGAATACACGAACACTAATTTGAAAAGATATATGCACCCTGATGTTTATTGCAGCATTATTTACAATAGCCAAATGATTAAAACAGCCCAAGTGTCCATCAATAGATGAATGGATAAAGTTGTTGTCACACACATATACATACACAATGCACACATGCACAAAATGGAATATTATTCAGCCGTAAAAATAGTGAAATCTTTCCATTTGTAGCAACATGGGTAGATCTAGAGAGTATAATGCTAAGTGAAATAAGTCAGTCAGAGAAAGACAAATACCATATGATTTCACTGATATGTGGAGTTTAAGAAACAAAACAAACAAACAACAACAAAAGAGACAAATCAAAAAACTGACTTTTTATTGTAGAGAACAAACTGATGATTACCAGAGGGGAGGTGGGTAGGGGGATGGGTGAAATAGGTGAAGGGCATTAAAAGTACACAATGATCTTATCACAATGAGCATTGAGTAATGCATACAATTGTTGAATCACTATATTGTACACCTGAAACTAATACAACACTTTATGTTAATTATACTGGAATTAAAATAAAATAAAATAGGGTTAATACAATTTGTTCCCAAAAAAGGGAAGGAAAATTACCAACCCATTCTATGAGGCCATTATTACCCTTAAGGCAAAAGTTTACAGTCATCACAAAAAGAGAAAATCTCTCTTATGATTATAGATGCAAAAATCCTTAACAAAATACTTGCAAATTGAATTCAGCAACATATGAAAAAGATTGCATACCATGCCAAGTGGATTTATCCAAAAATTTTTGGTTTAAACATAAAAAAATCTATTAATACAGTATACCATATCATTGCAATGAGGACAAAAACCACATCGTCATCTCAACAAATTTAGAAAAAGCATTTGAGGAGGAGGCAAGATGGCGGAGAAGTAGGGAGCTCTGTACATTTTACTCGCCCTCATCTCTAAAATGGAGAAGGCCTGAAGTCATAGGAACCCTTACAGAATCTAGGAGTTTGGGAGGAAACGGAGACAGAGTCTGCTGAGTAAACCTTATAGCATGAGTGCAAACTGGGGAAGATAAAAACAGGTGGGGACGGGAGACACAGAAGAAGGCGGGGGGAATCCCCCTTTGCGGGGAGCTGTGGTAAGTCTAGGGGAGAAAATAAGAGTGGCTGAAACTGCTCAAGACACTGTCCCTGTCACTGGAGAAGAAAAAAACCTCCGCTTGGGACCCAGAGGGATCTGGTTCCCTGCTGTCCCACTGACACTAGGCGGGATGCGCTCCTCCCAGCGACCCCGGGTGAAACTGTGCCTTCCTCGCCAGTCTGACCTGGAGCAGCGTGTTCCAGTTCGATCCCCAGGGGGAAGGCGAGAGGCTTGAAACTGCTCTGAGGGACTCGCCTGCAACTTTATATTTTGGGCAATTTCGATGGGGTGCGCGAACTGAGATCTGGAAATGAGGCTTGGCTTGGAATATAGAGCACAGCCCACCTTGGCTACGCCCCCGGCACAGGGAGATCACACCCAAAAAAATGAGTTGCAATGCTTGATTCGAGAAGGGACTGGCACACTGTCAATTTTCTCCCCACAACCACCAAGGCAGGACTCCTGCAGGACACACTGGACCAAACCACGCCCATCCCTATTAGCTGTCCTCTTATTCTTTTTTTTTTTTTTTTTTAACAGAGCCAGGGCAAGACCAACATGGATGCACTGCCCTGATTAATTCTGGTCACTGGCTTGCTTCAACAGCCACATTTCATCCATTCTCTAGATGTAAATTCTACACCTCCACCGCAACCTTTTTATCTCTTTCTCTCTGGAGTAATCAGACTATATAGTTTCTCTGAGTAGCATTATCGTCATTTCTTTCACCTCTTCTCCAACCATATTCCCCTCTTTCTCTCTTTGAATTAAGCCTCTTAGTATTTCTGCCTGCTTATTTCATTTCCAATTTCGCTTCATCCCTGCCCTGTCATTTCTCTCTTTCTCTATGCTCTTCCACCAGCATTGCATACACTCGGCTATTTATTTGTAGCTGGGAATTCTGGTTCTATGCTTTAGACTGTCCTTTGTCTATTGGGTTTTTTCCTTTTCCTTTTCTTTTCTTCTTTTTTCTTTTTTGTGTATTTTTATTTCTTATTATTCATCTTCCCTCCTTCCTCTTTTCCTTTTTCTTTTTCATTTTCCCTTTCGGTTTCTGTGTTTGTTGGATTTCTCTATGTGTTTGTGTGCCTTTGTTCCCTGTGTGTTTGTCTGACTGTTTTCTATTCCAGGGCTACCTCAAGAAACAAGCCAAAGTACACATGGTGGAGAGTCCCAAATACCACTACAAGTAGGGAAATAAAATAACCGAGGTCTCAAAAAGAGAGACCAAGAGAGACCAAGAGACACCATTCAAAGAACACTTTCTGAATGGACAGGCCCTGGACAGTCAACGAGTCTTCTTTGTGACAGCAGCACTCACAGGTGCTGAGTGCATAACAAGCTTTTAAAACTAACAAAATATAGGGGCGCCTGGGTGGCTTAGTCGGTTAAGCGTCCGACTTTCACTTAGGTCATGATCTCGCGGTTCGTGGGTTCGAGCCCCGCGTCGGGCTCTGTGCTGACTGCCAGCTCAGAGCCTGGAGCCTGTTTCAGTCTGTGACTCCCTCTCTCTCTGACCCTCCCCTGCTCAGGCTGTCTCTCTCTCTCTCTCCTAGAAATAAATAAAAAACATTAAAAAAAAAATTTAAAAAAAAAAAACTAACAAAATATAGAAAGCTAACCAAAATGACGAAACAGAAGAACTCTCCTCCAAAGAAATTCCAGGAAGAACTGACAGCAGAATAACAGCTAAAAACAGATATAAGCAACATAACTGAACAAGAATTTAGAACAATAGTCATAAAGTTAATCTCTGGGCTTGAAAAAGGCATGGAAGACTTCAGAGAAACTATTGCTACAAAGACTATGGAGCTTAAAAATAGTTGTGATGAATTTAAAAATGCTATAAATGAGAAGCATAATAAAATGGAGGCTTCCAATTCATGATTAAAGAGGCAGAAAGGACAATAAGTGATTTAGAAGACACAATTATAGAAAAAGAGGAAGCTGAGAAAAAGAGAGATAAACTAATACAGAAACACAAAAGGAGAGTTTGAGAGCTCTGCGATACAATCAAACAGAATAATATCCATATCATAGGACTTCCAGAAGAGGAAGAAGGAGGGAAAGGCACTGAAGGAGTCCTTGAACAAATTATAGCAGAGAACTTCCCCAATCTGGGGAAGAAAACAGATGTTGAAATCCAAGAGGCACAGAGAACTCCCCTCAGACGTAACTTGAATTGATCTTCTGCACACCACATCATAATGACACTGGCAAAATATAAGGCCAAAGAGAGAATTCTGAAAGCAGCTAGGGAGAAAAGGTCCCTAACATACAAAGGAAAGCCTATCAGAGTAGTGACAGACCTATCTACTGAAACCTGGTAGACCAGAAAGGAATGGCAGGAAACCTTCAATGTGATGAGCAGAAAAAATAGCAGCCAAGAATGCTCTATCCAGCAAGCCTGTCATTCAGAATAGAAGGAGAGATAAACATCTTCCCAAATAAACAAAAATTGAAAGAATTCGTCACCACTAAACCAGCCCTACAAGAAATCCCGAGGGGGACTCTCTGAGGGAAATGTTGCAAGGAACACAAGATACCAGAGACATCACCAGAAGTATAAATCCCACAAAGGACATGATAACTCTAAGCCCATATTTTTCAATAATAACAGTAAATGTAAATGGACTAAATGCCCCAATCAAAAGACATAGGGTAGCAGAATGGATAAAAAAAAAAAATCCATCTATTTGCTGTCTATAAGAAACTCATTTTAGACCGAAGGACACCCTCAGATTGAAAGTAAGGGGATGGAGAGATATTTATCATGCTATTAGAAGTCAAAAGAAAGCTGGAGTAGCTATACTTATTGAAGACAAATTGGACTTTAAAGTAAAGGCAGTAACAAGGGATGAAGAAGGGCATTATATAATAATTACAGGGTCTATCCATCACGAAGAGGTAACAATTATAAATGTTTATGCACCGAATATGGAAACACCGAAATACATAAAACAATCACAAACAGAAACAATCTTATGGGTAAGAATGTGCTAATAGTAGGGGACTTTAATACTCCACTAACAGCAATGGATAGATCAACTAGACATAAAAATCACTAAACAAACAATGGACTTGAATGACACATTGATCCAGATGGATTTGACAGATATATTTAGAACTCTGCATCCTGAGGCCATGGAATTCACTTTCTTCTCAAGTGTGCATGGCGCATTCTCCAAGATAGATCATATACTGGGACATAAAGCAGCTCTCAATGTAAATGAATTGAGATCATACCATGTACACTTTCAGATCACAATGCTATGAAACTTGAAATCAACCACAGGAAAAAGTCTGGAAAACCTCCAAAAACATGGAGGTTAAAGAACACCCTACTAGGGGCACCTGGGTAGCTCAGTTGGTGAAGCATCTGACTTTGGCTCAGGTCATGATCTCAGTTCGTGGGTTCGTGCCCCACGTCAGGCTCTGTGCTGACAGCCAGCTCAGAGCCTGGAGTCTACTTCCAATTCTGTGTCTCCCTCTCTGACCTCCCCTGCTCACGCTGTGTCACTCTCTCTCAAAAATAAATAAAACATTTAAAAAAAAAAAGCTTTCTCATTACAAAAAAAAAAAAAAAAAGAACACCCTACTAAAGAACAAATGGGCCAATCAGGCAATTAGAGAAAAAATTTAAAAATATATGGAAACAAATGAAAATGGGGATGTGGCGAAGGTAGTCCTAAGAGGAAAGTACATTGCACCCAGGCCTATTTCAAGAAATTAGAAAATGTGCAGGTGCAAAATCTAACAGCACACCTAAAGGAACTAGAGGGAGAGCAACAAGAGCACCCTAAATCCAGTAGAAGAGAAATAATAAAAATCAGGGCAGAAACAAACAATATAGAAACAGTTGAAGAGATCAATGAAACCAAGACTTGGTTTCTTGAAAAAATAAACAAAATTGATAAACCTCTAGCCAGGCTTCTCAAAAAGAAAAGAGAGAGCACCCAAATAGACAAAATCATGGATGAAAAAGGACTTGTTACAACCAAGCCCTCAGAGATACAAGTAATTATCAGGGAATACTATGAAAAATTATAAGCCAACAAATTGGACAACTTAGAAGAAATGGACAAATTCCTGAACACACACTCACTACCAAAAGTCACACAGGAAGAGATAGAAAATCTGAACAGACCCATAACTAATGAAGAAATCAAATCAGTTATCAAAAATCTCCCAACAAATAAAAGCCCTGGGCCAGATGGCTTCCCTGGGGAAATCTACCAGACATTTAAAACAGAATTAATACCTATTCCTCTTAGCCACTCCAAAAAATAGAAATCGAAGAAAAACTTCGATTTTCGGACCCAGTTTATGAAGACAGCATCACTTTGATTCCCAAGCCAGACATTGACCCAACAAAAAAAGAGTACAGGCCAATATCCTTGGTGAATACAGATGCAAAAATCCTCAACAAGATACTTGCAAATCGAATCCAGCAGCACATAAAAAGAATTATCCACCAAGATCAAGTGGGATTCATTCCTGGGTTATAGGGCTGGTTCAATTTTGCAAATCAATCAATGTGATACATCACATCAACAAAAGAAAAGATAAAAACCATATGATCCTGTCAATACATGCAGAAAAAGCATTTGACAAAATACAGCATCCCTTTTTAATAAAGACCTTCGAGAAAGTCGGAATAGAAGGAACTTACTTAAACATCATAAAAGCCATCTATGAGAAGCCTTCAGCTAACATCATCTCAATGGGGAAAAACTGAGAGCTTTCCCCCTGATATCAGGAACACGACAGGGATGTCCACTCTCACCACTGTTGTTTAACATAGTGCTGAAGTCCTAGCATCAGCAATCAGACAACAAAAAAGAAACAAAAGGCATCAGAATTGGCAAAGAAGTCCAACTTTCACTTTTCGCAGATGATATGATACTCTACATAGAAAACCTGACAGACTCCACCAGAAGCCTACTAGAACTGATCCATGAATTCAGCAAATTTGCAGGGAACAAAATCAATGCACAGTAATCAGTTGTATTTTTATACACTAACAATGAAGCAACAGAAAGAGAAATCAAGAAACTGATCCCATTCACAATTGCACAAAAAAAACCATAAAATATCTAGGAATAAACCTAATCAAAGATATAAGAGATCTTTATGATGAAAACTATAGAAAACTTAGGAAGGAAATTAAGGAAGACACAAACTAATGGAAAAACATTCCATGCTCATGGATAGGAAGAATAAATATAGTTAAAAATGTCATTACTACCCAAAGCAATCTACATATTCATTGCAATCCTAATCAAAATTGCACTAGTATTCTTCTCAAAACTAGAACAAACTATCCTAAAATTTGTGTGGAACCACAAAAGACCCTGTATAGCCAAAGAATATTGAAGAAGAAAACCCAAACGGGATGCATCACCATCCCAGACTTTAGCCTCTACTACAAAGCTGTCATCATCAAGACAGTATGGTACTGGGACAAAAACAGACACATAGACCAATGGAATAAAATTGAGAACTCAGAAGTGGACCCAAAAGTATACAGCCAACCGATCTTTGACAAAGCAGGAAAGAGTATCCAATGGAAAAAAGACAGCCTNCAGCACCATGCAGGAGAATGAAACTAGACCATTTTTCTCACACCATACACACAAATAAACGCAGGACGGATAAAGGACCTGAACGGGAGACAGGAAACCATCAAAACCCTAGAGGAGAAAGCAGGAAACAACCTCCTTGACCTCTACCTCAGCAATTTATTACTTGACACATCCCCAAAAGTAAAGGAATCAAGAGCCAAAATAAACTATTGGGACCTTATCACGATGAACAGCTTCAGCGCGGCAAAGCAAACAATCCATAAAACTAATAGGCAACCGATGGAATGGGAAACTATAGCTGCAAATGACATAGCAGATACAGGATTAATATCCAAAATCGTTAAGGAACTCACCAAACTGCACACCCGAAAGACAAACAACCCAGTGAAGAAATGGGCAGAAGATATGAACAGACATTTCTCCAAAGAGGACATCCAGATGGCCAACAGACACATGAAACGATGCTCAGCATCCCTCCTCATCAGGGAAATACAAATCAAAACCAAACTGAGATACCACCTCACACTGGTCAGAGTGGCCAAAATGAGCAAATCAGAGGACTCTACATGCTGGCGAGGATGTGGAGAAATGGGCACCCTCCTACACTGTTGGTGGGAATGTAAACTGGTACAGCCCCTCTGGAAAACAGTGTGGATATTCCTCATAAAATTAACAATAGAACTCCCCTATGATCCAGCGATAGGACTGCTAGGAATTTACTCAAGCGATACAGGAGTGCTGATGCCTAGGGGCACATGTACCCCAATGTTCATAGCAGTACTCTCAACAATAGCTAAAACATGGAAAGAGCCTAAGTGTACGTCAACGGACGAATGGGTCAAGAAGATGTGGTTTATCTACACGATGGAATACTACATGGCAATGAGAAAGAATGAAATCTGGCTATTTGTAGCAACATGGGTGGAACTTGAGGGTGTTATGCTGAGCGAAATAAGTCAGGCAGAGAAGGACAGCTACCATATGTTTGCATATATAAGAGGATTAGGAGGAACTTAATGAGGACCATGGGGGAGAAGAAGGGGAAAAATAGTGGGGTAGAGGAAGGGAGGCAAACCATGAGAGACTCTTGAATACTGAGTACAAACTGAGGGCTGATGGGGGAGGGGGTAGGAGAAGGGGGGTGATGGGCATGGTGGAGGGCACTTGTGGGGATGAGCACTGAGTGTTATATGGAAATCAACTTGACAATAAACTATTTAAATAAATAAAGAAACAAACAAATTAATTAATTAATTAATTTAACAATAAAAAAAGGGAAAAAAGAAAAAGCATTTGACAAAATTTAAAATACCTTCATGATAAAAATACTCAAAAATTAGGAATGGAAGAGAACTTCCTCAATTTGAGAAAAGACATCTATAACAAACCCACAGGTTACATCATGGTGACCTTCACCATTAATGGTGAAGGACTGAATGTTTTTTCCCTTAGATCAGGAACAGGATAAAAGTGTTTGCCGCTGCCACTTCTAGTCAACATTATACTGGAAATTTTAACTTGGGAAATTAAACAAGAAAAAAAGCATCCATATTAAAAAGAAAAAAGTGAAACTATGCCTATTTGTAGGTGATATGATCTTATAGAGCCAAACTTTGGACTATGAGTAACTTGGTCTGTGAGTGTCTCCAAGACAAGCAAATATTTCTAATAAATATTAACTTGATAAATGAGCAATGTCTTGCAATATGAGTAGTATGTGACACTGAACATCATATGATCCCAATTGAGCTAATGGTTCTTGAAATTTGCTTTGATATTCAAGAGGTTTGGATTACAAGCATGTTTCTGAAATGAATTATGCTAGCAAACCAAGGTTTTACTGTATATAGAAAATCCTAAGGACTCCACTAAAAAAATGTTAGAACTAATAGAGTAGTTCAGCAAGATTGTCAAATACAAGATCAATATACAAAGTCAATTATATTTCTATACACTAGAATCAACCCCAAACTGTTTTATTGTTATATTGTATACCTGAAACTAATATTAAACTATATGATAACTAACTAGAATTTAGTTTTTTAAACTTTTTTAAATGTTTATTTTTTTGTGAGAGAGAGTCAGAGCATGAGTGGGAGAAGGGCAGAGAAAGAACGAGACACAGAATCCAAAGCAGGCTCCAGGATCCAAGCTGTCAGCATAGAGCTGGATGTGGGGCTGGAACTCATGAGCCATGAGATCATGACCAGAGCCGAAGTCGGACACTTAACCGACTGAGCCACCCAGGAGCCCCTAACTAACTGCAATTTAAATAAAAACTTTTTAAAAACCCAATTCCACTTAAAATAGCCTCAAAAAGAACTCAGGGGGGGTGCCTGGGTGACTCAGTTGGGTAAGCGTTCGACTTCAGGTCAGGTTGTGAACTCACAGATTGTGGGTTTGATCCCCACATTGAGCTCAAGGCCTGGAGTCTGCTTTGGATTATGTGTCTCTCTTTCTGCCGCTCCCCTGCTTGTGCTCTTTCTCTATCTCTCAGAAAGAAATAAATGGTAAACAATTTTTTAAGACAATACTTAGTGAACTTTTTATCAAAAGAAGTGAAAAACTTACATGTTGAAACCACAAACCACTGTTGAAAGAAATTAAAGAAAACCCAAATAAATGGAAAGACACCGTTTATGGATTGGAATGCTTAATATTGTTTTAATGGTAGTAACCACCCACCAACAATTGACCTACAGAGTTAAAGAAATTTATTTCATAATACTACCCAATTTGTTTGAAGAAATTGACAATCTGATTCTCAAATTCATATGGAAAGTCAAAGGATCCAGAATAACCAAAACATTCTTGAAAAAAAAAAAAACAAAGTTGGAAGGCTCACACTTTCTGATTTCAAAAATTACTATAACACAATAGGAATCAAGACAGTATGGCATTGGTATAAGGGTAGACATATAGATCAATAGAGTAGGATTGAGAATCCAGAAATAAATGATCACATTTGCAGTGAATTGATTTTCAACAAGTGTCAAGACAATTCAGTGGAGGAAAGAATAGTCTTTTCAACAAATGGTGCTGGGATAAGGCTGGATATCCACATGCAGAAGGGTGAAGTTGGTCTCCTTATTTACATTATACACAAAAATTAACTCAGGTAGTTAAAACTATAAAATGCCAGAAGAAAGTATAGATGTAAATGCTGATGACTTTGAGTTAGCCAAAATTACTTAAATATGACACTAAAAGTATAAGCAGTAAAAGAAAAATAGGTAGAGTGGGCTTATCAAAATAAAAAACTTATGTGCTTCAAAGGATACCACCAACAAAAAGAATGAAAAGACAACATTTATAATGGGAGATAATATTGCAAATCATATATATGATTACATAAATAACTCTTACAATTCAATAATAAAAAGAAAATTAACCCAATTTTAAAAAGAAAAATAACAAAAATATGAATAGATATTCCTCCAAAGCAATACAAGTGGCCAATAAACATATGAAAAAATCTTCAATGTCCTTAATCATTAAGGAAAAGCATATTAAAACCACAATCAGATGCCATCTAACAATTAAAATCACTGCTATTTAAAAGAAGAACAGAAAATACAAGTGTTATTGAGGATGGGGAGAAACTAGAATCTTTATGCACTGTTGGTGGGAATGTAAAATGGTGCAGCCACTATGGAAAACTGTATTTAAAACTGTTAATTTTTAAGCTGTTCTTTAAAAAAATGAAAATAAAATTACCATATGATCCAGTAATTCCACTTTTGAATATATATCTGAAGGAATTGAAAGCAGGTCTGAAAGAGATATTAGTATATCTATAGCCATAACAGCATTATTTACAAGAGTCAGAAGGTGAAAATAACCCAAGTGTCCATCAACAGATAAATGAACACACAAAATGTACTATATATATATGATGGAATATTATTCAGCTCTAAAAAAGAAGAAAGAATATTCTGACACATACTATAATGTCCATGGACCTTGAGGACATTATACTAAGTGAAATAAGCCTGTCACAAAAAATAATACTCTATGATGACACTTATATGGGGTATCTAGAATAGTCAAATTCATAGAAACAGGAAGGTGGTTGCCAGGGAGTACTGGTGAGGGGGAATGGGAGATGTTCTTTAATGGATGTAGAGTTTCAGTCTTGCAAAATGAAAAGGTTCTGGAGATTGACTGCACAGCAATACAATACTGAACTCTATACTTCAAAATGTTTAGAATGGTAAATTTTATGTTGTATGTATTTTACCAGAATTAAAAAAGAAAGTAGTGCTGGTACATGCTATATACTGCATACATGATGCACCCTGAAAACATTATACTAAATGAAAGAAGTCAGTCATGAAATAACACATGTCATATGATTCCATTTATATGAAATGTCCAAAATAGGCAAATCTATAGAGACAGAAAGATTAGTGGTGTTTAGGCCTGGGAGAGGAAGTTTAGTAAGCAGTGACTGCTAATGGCTATTGAGTTTCTTTTTGGAGTGATGAAGTGCTCTAAAATTTATTTCAGTGATATTTTTGGAACTCTGTTAATAAACTAAAACCTTTAAATTGTACACTTTAAATGAATGAATTATGTGGCATATGAGTTATTTCTCAATGAAGCTACCATATTAAACAAATTTTAAGAAATAAACTTTAAAAGTGAGCACACATAGGTAACTCTTAAAATGATTCCTTTTTTTGTTTTTCCAAGAAAATAATCTGCTGCATTGAAGAAAGTTCCTGGGACAGTATTAGCAGGTTTCATGAGGCCTATGATGGAAGGATAGGTTTGATTCTGCTTTTGTACAAGGAGGAAGAGGGGCTGAGGGGTGGGAGGAAGCAATATTATTTTCCTGAGGCTGGCTCACTCAATTTATCAGTAGTGAAGTACTTCTTCACGCTTATGGCTTGTAACCTAGGGCCTATTCCTTCAAAGCTAGCCTCCAGCAAGCAGATCTGCTTTCAAGTGTTTACTCTGAGGTTTCATGTCTCCATCTATGATAATTTCCCAATAACCCAAGGAACTTCCTTTAGTATTATAGTGTCAATATGCTGCTGCAGATTCCCCCCAGCTTGTTTTGTGGTGTCTTTATTTAATTAATTTTCAAGTAACAGTTTTACTGAATATAGTATTCTAGGGTGTTTTTCAGCACTTTAAGGACATAATTTTTCTGGTTTCCATAGTTTCTGTTGAAAAGTCAGCCATCAGTTTTATCGTTCCTTCTTTGAACATAATGTGTCTTTTTTATTCCTGTGGCTGTTTCTCTGATTTTCAGGTTTCTTCTGGCTCCTCAGTAGTCTGACTATAATATGCTTAGGTTTGGCTGTCTTTGATTTATCCTGCTTGGGGTTCCGAGATTTTCAAATTGGCGGTTTGATGTTTTTCTCTGATTTTGGAATATTCTTGGCTATAATTTCTTCTGTTCTCTGAATTGTTTCTGCTCCAATCTGTTTCTCCTCTCTGTCTAAGACTTTGATCACATATATGTTTTTTGACTACGTGCCCTACATGTCTCTTGTGCTATTATTTTTTCTCTCTGTGCTTCTGTTTATATGTTATCTATTGATTGGTCTTTAATTTCACTTCTTTTCTTTCTAGCCTGCCTCTACTCAATGGAGCCTTACTTTTATATATTATGGTTTTTGGTTCTGTAATGTCCATTTGATTGTTTTGTATTCTCTGTTGAATTAATCATTTTTTCATTGATTTTTATCCATTTTTTTCTCTATTATCTTTATTGCATTCTTCTTTGCTAACTCCAAAATCTGGATTTTTCTGTTAGTCTTTTTTTTTCACCCTCTTGATTATTGGACACATCTTCCTGCCTCTCTGTTGTTGTATGCCAGGCATTGTGTAAAAATAAACTATAGTAGCTCTATATAATATCTTTGATAAGCAAGAGTTTTCATTTTCTTGTAGTAGCATATAGGGTGAAGCGATGATATCTTCAATTAAAGTAGGGATCAGGCTGACCTGGGTCTGGGTGCCAGTGTCTGCAAAACTTGGTTTAGCTCTGGTGAAGTGTCTCATCTTTGAATCTTTGGTCTCTTCAGTCTTTGAGGTTTTGCTACTGAAAGGTTTTAGCTTAGTTCTTTACTTCAGCTGCTGCATGCTGTTTCAAAATCTAACAAATATCTTGAGTTGGAAACCTATTGCTTGTTTTAGGCTCCTTCTTAGCAAGATGCTATCTTCAGAGCACCATGAGACTGAGGATATTTTTACTCTAGCTTTCTACCCGAGTTCTCCAACCTTCTATACCATCCTAGCATTAGTCAGTGATTTGTAGATTTCCAGCCTATATTATATTCAGATGGCTTTTGTTTTTAATTGCAATTCTCTTGGGTTTTTTATTCCATGTATTGCTTGAGCATGAGGAGTTACTTGAAGGTAAAAACTGTACATTACTCAGAGATCATAGATTTGAATATTTTTTTAATTTTTATTTTATTTTTGAGAGAGAGAGAGAGAGACAGAGCTCAAGTGGGGGAGGGGCAGAGAGAGAGAGAGGGAGACAGAATCTGAAGCAGGCTCCAGGCTCTGAGCTGTCAGCACAGAGTCTTAAACCCATGAACCATGAGATCATGACCTGAGCCCAGTTGGTGCTCAACTGACTGAGCCATCCGGCCCACCCCAAGATCATAGATTTGGAGTTGAAGTGAATATATTTCATGTAGGTGTCAGTGTCTTGCATGACAAGAGGAATGTGGATGGATATTGGGAAGTTAAAGGGATGGACTGTTGTTGACGCTGTTGGTTGTGTGTTCAGGATCTATTTCCTGCTTCTTTCCTCTTAACTAAAGACTTTAAATTTATTAACCTTCCTGTTGCACAGCTTCCTGTTACATACCTTCGTGTGTGCAACCTATGCCTTAGGGAAAGCTAATTCCATCCTCAGATCCAGGGAGTGGATCTAATTGGTACAGAGGTAATTGAATCTCTTTTTGCCAATGGTGTGGTTAAGAAAAAAATAGGTGGCTGCATGGTTTCGATAGATGGATCCTTGACATTGCCTTTGAATGTGGGAGGTTTATAGCTGAGGAATTGTGGAAAATGACAGAGGTATGAGGTTTTCTAATTTAGTTTCCAAAGTAGTATCAGAAGCTGAATAGCTGGTTTTCTCCTTCTCAGACAGCATCAATTATCAAGTTCTTTAAGCTGAACTGCTTAAAGTGGTCTTGATGTTGGCTTTTAGTATGCTGCATAATGTGCCCCAAGTAGTCTCTTAGGGACAAAGTGTATCTATTTATACTCTGACCCAGTTTTTGATCCATTCCCATGAAAGTGAATAAGGACTCATTGTGATAAGGGGTATTAGGTCCTCTTGCAACTTGTGGTACTAGATATCAGAGCCCTGTGGTTGACTTGGCCTTTCAGTTTTGTCCATGGTAAAAATTGAAGCTCTGTCCTCAAAACTGAACTGAATTCATAACTAAAGTCATCCTGGAGAATGATTGATTTTCTATGGCATTATGTTTTCATTTCCCCTATAATTCACTTCAACCAGAATTTCTGTGTCTTAAGTCAAGAAAAAGCAGCTTATTCACATTTATAAATTCTCCTGGATAACTTCATATCTTTAATAACTGGGCCCTAGTGATATTTTAGTTTTATGCCCATCAGCATTTAATTCTTGAATGAATGAAAAACGTCATCTTTTCATTCCTTTCTTCAATAAACACTGAGCACTTATTATTTCAGACACTATATTAAGATTTGGGACATGGAAAAAAGACTCTCATCTTATATACCCCTCCTCCCCCACTCCAGGAACACTAACATGTAAGCACAAGGACAAATGCTTCTGGTTGTTTATAGTAACAAAAGAGTGGAATTAATCCAACTGTCAGGAAGAAAATGGTTAAATATTAATTAATTCATTCATATAATGGAATAATATATAATAATTGAAATTAATGAAAAATGGTACATATTATACTATGGATAAACCTCAAAAGCACAACAGTTGTCCAACAAAAAGCAAGCAGCAAAGTAACACATACCCTGATACTACTTATATAAACCTTAGAGACCCAATGTATGCAATAGTTCATCTGGTACATATGAGATAAAAGTATAAATATGTTTTAAGAGGAGCATTTCTTTTGGGAAGGAAAGAATAGAAGAGGTAGACAGGTGAGGTTTTATCTGGGTCAGTAATATCATTATTATTTTTTAAAGAGATAGATGAAGTCAATTAGATAAAACATTAACACTCCACTCAATTTTAGTAGAGAGTAAGTAAGTGATAATTATGTTTTTCTGTAATTTAATGTATGAAATATTTTATAATTAAAATATTTAAATAAAGAACACAGATATATTATCTACAGTAGTGCATATTTTAGTGAGGAAGCAAAACAAGCAAACTAATAGTAGTTTGAATACATGCTGATAACATAAGAGACATGGGGACATAAAGGAACTGCTGATAGCTCAGATTGGGGGTTTGGGAGCACCTCCTGGATACATAATGTCTGATTGGAGTGTTGAAAAGCAATATGGGAGTAGGGGACATAGTGGGAAAGAACATTCCAGGCAGAGAGCAGAGCCATCCTCAAGATCTCTGGACTATTAGGGTAATAACTCTTGTTAAAAACTCATTGATGTGCTTGATGCTTTATGTGTGTTGATCTCTCTAATCTTTACAACAGCCTTTTAAGGAAGTCATTATTGCCCCTATTTTACAAATGAAATAGCTGAAGTTTATTTTTTATTTTTATTTATTTTTTATTTTTTGTGTGTATTTACTTATTTTTGAGAGTGAGAGAGACGGAGAACAAGTGGGGGAGGAGCAGAGAGAGGGAGACACAGAATCCAAAGCAGGCGCCAGGCTCTGAGCTGTCAGCACAGAGCCCGACACGGGGCTCCAACCCACTGACCATGAGATCATGACCTGAGCCAAAGTTGGACACTCAACTGACTGAGCCACCCAGGCACCCCGAAGTAGCTGAACTTTAAAAGACTTGCTCAAGATGACATAACATGTAGGTGATATATCTTCCACTAAGGTCTGTTGGGCTCCAAAGTTTGTGTTCTTTCCATTAGATCATGCAAGACCTTATGTATCCTCCCCATCAAGAAATTCCACAGAATAGAGTCTCATTTACAATAGTTATGAACTTCATAATACTGCAGTCATGCTATACATTTGTTCTTTCTGAGGGGAAGGAAAAATCGCAAAGCAGAACAATCTCAAAATAGGCAACACTAAATTTCAAGGATCTAGGTCTAATTGCCAATTTACAAAAAGTACAGGGGTCATGTAAATGATGCCACTAATATGCAATCAGCCAATTCAGAACATGGGAAATGCTGAAATGCTATTGGACAGATGACCTGGTTTCTTTAACTAATATATTTTAGGGAAAAAGAGAAGAAAAGTACAGATTAAAAAGGACCTGAAAGATAGATCAGCCAAATAAAATGCATGGACTTTGGACGTGATTTGAATACACAATTTAAAAATCATGAAATTTTTCAGCATTCAAGAGTCTCTCATGGTTTGCCTTCCTCCCTCTCCCCTCCTCCTTATTTCCTCCCTTTTCTTCTCCCCCATGGTCCTCCGTTAAGTTCCTCCTAATCCTCCTATACTGATGGGTGTGGGCCGGGGAGGGGAAGGGAGGTGATGGGTATGGAGGAGGGCACTTGGAGGGTTGAGCACTGGGTGTTATATGGAAACTAACCTGACAATAAACTATTTAAAAAATCATGAAATTTATATAGAAATGTGAACACTGACTGTATATTTGAGGATGTCAAAAATTGCTGTTATACTTTTCTTTTAAATGTGTGATAATTATAGCATAATGTTTTTCCCCAAAAACAGTAATTATATTTTGAAATGCCTATGGAAATATTTTTAAATGAAATTATATATATCTTGTATTTACTTCAAAGTAATTGGAGGAAGTGAGAAGTGGGTATTAGATGTGTGTATATATAAATATGTATTGATAATTATAGAATTGATCAAAGGGTACAGAAAGGTTCATTACAATATTCTTTCTACATTTGTGTGTATACTTAAATGACATTTCAGTAAAAAGCTAGAATATATAAGGAAGGAACAGAAATAGTTTTCTTACTGAAACTTGAAGCCTCTGTGTAATATCAGTTACATAAAAATGTGAACTCATCCATTCTTCCACTGTTTTAAACCAAGTTTTTTCTTCAAAGTTTAGTGAGTTTTTTTTAAAAGTAAATCCTTGTGGAGAAAGGAAAGCCTATTTCCTGGCAACATTGTCTTGGCCTGGGAGATTTTTTATTATACGGCATATGCTTAAATCTTTCAAGTATAAAATTAAGTAGCTCAATTTTTTTCATCTGCAGGGGAAGCTTAAATATTTCATGATACATTTAGACTTAATCTAACCTGAAATAAATGTTAAAATATTTGGTTGTTAGTTAAGTTGATATACAGTCTTAATTGATGAATTAATTGTAGAGCTTTTTAGAGGTAAAGCACTGTAGACATCTTGAGTATAAACTAAATGTTAAAAAACTCTTATTTGAGCATGTTGGCATTATTGCACTTTGTAGACATTCTTCTTATTTTACATTTTCCAAATGCTGATTGCATATAGGTCTAATGGGAGAATAATGTGGCTAATTAATTAAGACCATTTTTAAAAAGTAATGATATGATGACTAAATACAGGTGCTGATAAATACAATCCAGACAGACCTGGGTTGGTTCTTGGACTCTTTTACCTTGGACACATTAACTCTTATCTTTAAGCCTCAGTAGGCCCAGGCAGTAAACAAAGGTGTGAGAATTCCATGTGATAATGTATGCCTGGCACATAGAATATACCTTGCAAATACTAGCTCTTATAGTCAGTTCCTGGGATGCCTATGTGTATAATAAAGATAACACAGACACCAGAAACAGTTACAGAGACTATGGAAAACGTGGGCTGCTGTCCTCTGGTTTATCATCTGTTTGAGAAGCAAGCAGTTACCATGCATGGAGCTGCTATGTCTGGTCTCCGGTATGGTGAGAGAGAAACACATATCCGAATGGTCTCTAGCACCTAACAGCGACACCAAACTTGAACACCCATCAAAACAGACTTCTGCTTAAAATGATATTCCACATGTTTCAAAGGAGGAAATTAAAAGTTTGTCTGTTAAAATGATGAAAAGAAAGGATTTAAAACATGTATGTGCTCACACATTTTTGGAAGCAGTTATGACACTTTTAGCAATATATGCTTGTGTTTGTTACCCAATTTTATTTTTAATAAAGAGGACTACAGCTTTTTAAAAAGAGAATACAAAGAAATGTATCGGGATCCTTTGCCTTTAAGTAAACATAATCAAGAGCACAGCCACCTGATCCTATATGACATTATGCATATCTTTTAAAGAGTTTTAAGGAACTAAATTTTTTTTAGAGATGAAGTTATATATACCTCAAGTAGTCAATTCCTGTGATGTTCCAACTTTTCCATGTAGTTGGGGACTTGGGAATTCACAAGCAAAGGTGCCCTAGAGCCCTTCTATTTGTCAATGTTTATAACATGAAAGGTGGCAAATAATAAAAATGTTTAGAATGTCCCCATATGAAACTTATGGCCAGGATATGTCTAAAATCTTTTAATATCTTGACTCCTGGTAAGATGAACATTTTATACACATCTAAACAAAAAAGCATGTAACATAATCTATTTATTAAAGGAAAGAATAATTAAAATAGGAACAGGTCAATCTCCTTAGCAAGGAAGCCAACTTCCCAGTGAAGGAATCTCTTTGATTTATGTTTTAGTTCTAAATCCTAAATGTTGATTCAGTGAGACTTCACACCTTTGCCTTTTGAGTTGCTAGAGAAAGTGTTTATTTTATTATTCAAAGGATATTGAATTTTGGAAATGACGCATAAACACATAGGATTGACTAATGAGGGTGGGGTTTTTTTTGGCATTTTTTTAGTTCTATAAAATATATCAAAATGTAAATGACATTAATTGCCAGTGTTATCATTTTTGATTTTTGAAATTGGTGCTATTGCCAAAGTCTGTTAATATGGTTAATTGGAAATTCACGACACTACTTCAAATGAGGCACTTACAGATTAAAAAAAAAAAAGCAGTGACTTCAGGAATCACAGTTAATGAGAAATACAGTTTATGCATTTTCCAATGGTTTCTCTCATATTTGAGCCATCACAATTATATTAGTTGAAATGACCTCTTTGCATTTAATTTTCTTTTGGTGTTCCTCTTTAAAACTTAAGTGAATTTGTTTCTGTGTCTTTCTCTGCCACTTCTCTGGGCCAAATGAAAAGTCTACAGATGATATGTGGAACAGAGAGCTTGTGGGAAAGCAGGAAGCAGTGCCAGGATCCATCCCCAGGAGGTGGTGTGTGCCCACCAGAGAGCTTCCTGCCTCCATTCAGCATTTCAACACTTGTGATTTGAGAAAATTCAGGCATTTTGGAAGATAGATCTAGGTTCCAAGGCCTCTTGAAAAGTAGAGATGTTTTGCTGAGAGATTTGGACTGTTTTGGGAAAGCATATTGTCATTGGTGTGATCAGCTGCCATCTAGTTTTGCTGCCAGCTGTCAGGTGTTGTGGGAAGGGAAGAGATAAAGAAAGTGGAAATCATTCGAACAACTAGAGGAGTAAACTTTCACATCATTCACCATTCTAGCCTTAAACTATAGCATTTCTTTTAAGTCCTCATCTGCCTTGCTAGGTCAAAGTACTTTTTACTTTATGTGAAAAATTCTTCCCGGGAGAAGTACTCTGACTCTGTTTCTGAAACTGATTAATGTTCTTAGAATCCCCAAAGAACCATTACTAAGTGTCTAAGTTACAGTTTCAGAGGAAATGAGATGTGTTTTTGAACCCACCTAAAATGGCTTCATGGAGGGTAAATCTCAAGTTGCATTTTAAAAAAGGGAAAGCCTGTGGTTTAGCCAAAAATAATGAATTGTATATTCTAGATCCACGTGCAGCGACTTGGTTTAGGGTGAGAAAAAAAGGATACATAAGGCAAGGAATAGCAAAGAGGGTGTATTGCCCAGGTTTGCATGCAGTCAATAGAGTTCAAACTAGTTAGTTAAATAGAGAGGGATTTTTTTATAGGATGCTTGTTGGGAAGACTGAAGAAACATATTTCATATTGGTCTTTTAAAAGCACTGTCCACAACCACCCTGAAGAACTAAAGAAGCTATTCACTCTCAGCTGACATCAACCACATTGGGAAATGGTGTCCACAGCAGAGGCTCCAAAGCCATACCATCGCCATGATCAGGAAAGCTACCCTGACAGGTAGTTGGCACAATCAGGAAACTTCCATGAGTAGAAAGCGGCTGGCTCCAAAACCGTGATGAGCCTTATGCAATCCACACTAGCAAAATAGTTACTCTGGGCAGTGTTTTTCAGTATCCCATGAAGCCAATAAATAGACATCACTTTCACAGAGAAATTAGATGCTTCCATTATGGTGCTTGTCAGCAGAATTACTAGAAAGATACCTTCTAACTCTTACATTTATGTTTCTAAATAGTGGAACATCAATCATTATAGAACTTTAGATGCAAGAGAATTGAGAAACTGCATAAAACCCTACTTTTCTAGCTCCTAACAGCACACTGGAAGGATGGTGGCATGGATGCTGGTTGAATCAATTCACAGTGCATGTCATAGTTCTTCCCTTTGGTTACTCAACTCTCGTACATGTTCTTTCCCCCATAGTTAAACTTCAAAATATCAATAATTCCTTGCGTAATAAAAACTAGAGCTCATTTTGGATTCTAGTCCAAGATGGTGATATAGGAGACTCTTGAACTTCCCTATTCCAAAGGATATCCTGAATGTGTAGTTATTTACCAAGCAATTTCCTCTGAAAGAGATCCAGAAACCAATTGAGAGAGTGACTCCTACAAATAAGGCAAATGATAAAATATCCACATTGAAATGGATAGGAAATGCTGAGACACACTCTTGACATAAACTCCAACTCTGGCATAGTGTTATACAATTGGGAGGGGACTACCAACTCTTAGTTTCTTCCTGAGGAGTGAAAGATTTGGACCCAACATCTAGCACCCTAACTTTTAAAACTCCCACCTAAGGGATGAGTCCCTAAAATATCTAACTCTTAAAGCCAATGGGGCTTGTATCCACAAGACCCATGAGACTATAGCAAACAAATAAAGTTCTTAACAGGCTCTCTAGGACTAACCATGGCTATTCCCCCCAAAGCTCAGTACAAAAACAACAGACACAATGCCCACCTTCAAGTCTTCCCTGAAAATGTCTATTTGCATTTCCCTGAAAATGATCTAAAAGTCACTGTTTGAGGATTAGGCTTCTAATTTAGCATACATCTATGGGATGGCTGCCATCTTCCCCAGGGTTTAGGGAAGCCAAAGGATGCTTCCTCAGCCTTTTCCCTCTAGCTCATTCCAAAACGTTGGTATCTTGCTGGGAGGGGCTTATTATACACATGTTAGCATCCCAGTTTTGGTTGCTGCCACCTAAGAGACAGGTCCCTGTGCTACATGGCTCTAATAGCCTATGGGTATCACATTCAGGAGTCCCACAGCACTGTAGCAAACAAAGAAGCACTTACTTACTGGGTATACTACCAGGACGCAGAGCAGAGGGAGCAAACAGAAACTCCCATCTTCCAATCTTTCCTTGAAAGAGGTCTATTTGCATGCTTTTAAAGCAGCTGCCTGAGAGTCAAGCTTATAATTAAGCATGCATCTAGAGACTGACTGAGGTCCTCCCTGGAGATCAGGGAAGCCTGTGGACACCTCCACTGCCTTTTTCCTTTAGCCTGCTGCAAATTGTCAATATCTTTCTAAAATGAGCTTGTAAGTACATCTGGTATCCTGGCTTTTGCAATTGCCACCCAAGGGATGGCTCCCTAAATCTCCTGGCTCCTAGTCATAGGACTTGCATTCATGAGTTCCACAAGACTAGCAAACTAAGAAGTTTTTAATGGGCACAGGATCTCCCCTCCCCAAAGCTTTCCACCTAAACCAAGTGCAGAAGGAGCAGGAAAATACCCTATCTCAGTTTCACCCTGGAACGGTCTGAATTACATACTCTTCCAGCTGCTGTGTGAGGGCATGACTTGTTTTTTCAAAATATTTTTTAAAATTTATTTATTTAGGGGCTCCTGGGTGGCTCAGTCGGTTAAGTGTCTGACTTTGGCTCAGGTCACGATCTCACGGTTCGTGGATTCGAGTCCCACGTCGGGCTCTGTGCTGACAGCTAGCTTAGAGCCTGGAGCCTGTTTCAGATTCTGTATCTCCCTCTCTTTCTGACCCTCTGCATTCTCACCAACATCTGTTGTTTCTTCGGTTGTTAATTTTAGCCATTCTGACAGGTTTCAGGTGGTATCTCATCATGGTTTTGATTTGTACTTTCCTGATGATAAGTGATGTTGAGCATCTTTTCATGTGTCTGTTAGCCATCTGGATGTCTTCTTTGGAACAGTGTCTATTTGTGTCTTCTGCCATTTTTTCACTGGATTATTTGTTTTTTGAGCTTGAGTTTGGTGTTGAGTTTGGTAAGTTCTTTATAGATTTTGGATACTAACCCTTTATCCGATATGTCATTTGCAAAAATAACTTCCCCCATTTCGTTGGCTGACTTTTAGTCTTGTTGATTGTTTCCTTCACAGTGCAGAAGTTTTGTTGTTGTTGTTTTTTTAATCTTGATGAGGTCCCAATAGTTTATTTTTGCTTTTGTTTGTCTTGCCACCTGAGATATGTCTAGTAAGAAGTTACTGCCACCAAGGCCAAAAAAGTTGTTGTCTGTTTTTTCCTCTAGGATTTTGATGGTTTCCCTTTTCATATTTAGGTCCATTTTGAATTTATTTTTGTATATGTTGTAAGAAAGTGGTTTGGTTTCATTCTACTGCATGTCATTGCCCAGTGTTCCCAGCATCATTTGCTGAAGAGATTTTTTTCCACTGGATATTCTTTCCTGCTTTGTCGAAGATTAGTTGGCCATACATTTGTGGGTCCATTTCTAGGTTCTCTATTCTGCTCCATTGATCTATGCATCTATTTTCGTGCCAGTACCACACTTTCTTGATGATTAACAGCTTTTAAATACAGCTTGAGGTCCAGAATTGTGATGCCTCCGGCTTTGGTTTTCTTTTTCAGCATTACTTTGGCTATTCAGGGTCTTCTCTGGTTCCATACAAATTTTAGAATTGTTTATTTAGTTCTGTGAGGAATGCTGATGTTATTTTGTTAGGATTGCACTGAATGTGTAGATTGTTTTGGGTAGTATCAACATTTAAACAATACTTGTTCTTCTAATCCATGAGCATGTAATATATTTTTCCTTTATTTGTGTGTCTTTTTCAATTTCTTTCATAAGCTTTCTGTAGTTTTCAGTGTACAGATCTTTTACCTCTTTGGTTAGGTTTATTACAAGGTATATTATGGTTTTTATTGCAATTGTAAATGAGATAAATCCCTTGATATTCCTTTCTGTTACTTCATTGGTGTATAAAAATGCAACGGATTTCTGTATGTTGATTTTATATCCTGCAACTTTACTGAATTCTAGTAGTTTTTTTGGTGGAATCTTTTGGATTTCCCATCCATAGTCATCTGTGAAGCCTGAAAGTTTGCCTTTTTCCTTGTCGATTTGGATGTTTTTATTTCTTTTTGTTGTTTGACTGCTGAGCTAGAACTTCCAGTACTATGTTGAACAACAGTGGTGAGAGTGGAGATCTCTGTCTTGTTCCTGACCTTAGGGGGAAAGCTCTCAGTTTTTCTCCATTGAGGATAATATTAGTAGTGGGTCTTTTGTATATGACCTTTATGATATTCAGGTATGTTCCTTCTATCCCTACTTTCTAGAGGTTTATTTTTTATCAAGAAAATATACTATATTTTGTGAAACATTTAAATTATTTTTGTTTTATTGAGATATAATTGACATAAGCACTGTATAGTTTTAATGATTTGACATATATATATTTATATAGTGAAATGATTAATAAGTTTAGTTAACATCCACCATCTCATACAGACACAAACAAAAAGGAAAGATAAAGGATTTTTTTCCTTGTGATGAGAACTCTTAGGATCTATTCTCTTAACAACTTCCAAATATACCATACATCAATGTTAAGTATAGTTATTATGTTGTACATTACATCTCCACTACGTATCTATTTTTATTTGAGCGTTATTAATATACAATGTAACAGTTTCAGGTGTACAAAATAGTGATTCAATAAGTTTGTACATTATGCTATGCTCCTTAGAATTATAGCTACCACTGTCACCACTACTTACTTATCTTATAACTAGAAGTTTGTACCTTCTGGCCACCTTTATACAATTCTCCCTCCCCTCCACCTCTGGTAACCACAAACCTGATCCCTTTTTCTATAAGTTTTATTTTGTTTGCTTAGATTCTACATATTAGTGATATCATTTAGTATTTGTCTTTTTCTGTCTAACATTTCACTTAGGATAATGCCTTCAAGGTCTATTCATATTATTGCTAGCTAATTTGTATTACAAGTGATTTACACGTGTATATTTTCCTTTCCTTTTACTATTTTTGTTGCACAAAGAAGATATTTTAAAGCTGTTTTAAGCCACATATGTCACTTGCCCTGGGCCATGTGCTAAAGGAGCCTGTGACTAACGTTCCCCTGAATCCTGCTGTTGAGGCATTTTCCCCTCTGGAACCTGTGGGCTGAGTACTGGGCAATCTCATGCAACCTCACCTTTTCCCTCCTATGTGGCATTCCTGTTTGTCTAACTGGGAGGTTAAACCCATGACCCTGCTTTCAGTTAAAGGGACCTTTATTTAGAGAGAACAGAAAGAAATACGTTGTGAAAATACTTTTGTCTACTGTTCATTACTAAGTCCTGGGAAATGGAGACATCCTAGGACTACAGAATGTAAGGTTTATTTGAGAGACATGCTTGCCCTTTCCCTAGGTGTCTGTAATGTCCCTGAAGCTGCCCAGTTAAAATTGTCATGTGGTAGAATCATAAGTTAGTTCTGGGACCATCCTATTATTTAATTTCATTGGTTCATTCTAATGCTGAGCTGAGGGCATGACTTCTAATCAACCTGCATCTAAGTGCTGATTGTGATCTTGCCCTTTGATACACCCTCAACTACTGGGAGGCACCAAGGACAAAGAAAACAGCTTGGACAATCACAGAGGTTTGAGAGACAATCAAGAGCTCAAGTTATGCTGATAGACAAAGTTCATTTCATAACCCAAAACCAGTTTGTCAAGACTGACAGAGTTTGCTGTTATGTCTAATGCACAGAAACCAACACAGAGAAGCCAGGAGAATGAAGAAATAGAGGAATGCCTTCCAAACAAAAGAACAAGATGAAACTAGAAACAGACCTTACAAAAAGCGTATAGCAATTTACCTGATAGAGTTCAAAGTAATGATCGTGAAGATACTCAACAAGTTCAAGAGAACAACACATGAACAAAGTGAGAATTTTGACAATGACACAGAAAATATTCAAAAGTACCAAACAAATCTCAGAACTGAAAAATGCAATAATTAAACTGAAAAACTCAATAGAGTTTCAACAACAGTCTAGTTCAAGTGGAAGAAAGCATCAATGAACTTGAAGACAAGGCAGTGGAATTCTTTCATTCAGAGGAACAAAAAAAAATAATAATAAAGAAAACTGAAGACAGCTTAGGAGACTTATGAGATACCACCTTTAGACCAAAGTACAGATTATAGGATCCTAGAAGGAGAACAGAGAGAGATAGGGGCAGAAAGCTTTTCAAAGAAGTAACAACTGAAAACTTTTCTGCTTTGAAGAAATAAATAGAAATCCAGATATAGGAAGCGCATAAGGTTCCAAACAAGTCAAATCCAAAAAGACCCACACTAAGATACATTATAATTAAATTACCGAAAATTTAAGGAAAAATAACCTTAAATGCAACAAGAGAACAGCAACTATATTCCACAGACAAAACTTGTAGAGTGGGTGAATGGATAAAAAAAAAACAAGACTCAACTATGTACTGTCAACAAGAGATTCCCTTCTACTCTGACACACAAAGAATGAAAGTGAAGGGATGGAAAAAAAATTCTATTCAAATGGAAACCAAATGAAGGAGTAACTATTGTTATAGGAGACAAAATAGACTTTTAAACCAAGGACTGTAACAAGAGACAAAAAAGTCATTATACAATGATAAAGGGATCAATTAATCAGAAGTGTAAACATTTATAATTTTTTAAGTATAGTGACATACAATGTTACATTAGTTTCAGGTGTATGACATAGAGATTCTACTAGTTCATACATTAGGCTATGCTCATCACAAGTGTAGCTACCTTTTCTCACACATCACTATTAGAGTATCATTTACTGTATTCCTTATGCTGTGCCGTTTATTCCTGTGACTTATTCATTCTATAACTGGAAGTCCGCATCTCCCACCCTTCTTCACTCACTTTGCCCAACCTCCTACATTCCTCCCTTCTGGCAACCATCGGTTTATTCTCTGTATTTATAGGTATGATTCTACTTTTTGTTATTTTTTTAAATTCTACATATGAAATCAGTAGTAGCTATCTTCTCAGCCAGACTTATCTCACTTAACATAATATCCTCTAGGTCTATCTGTGTTGTCTCAAATGGCACAGTCTCATTATTTTTTTATGGCAGTATATTATTCCAACCATGTATACTATATATATGTATACACACACGCACCACATTTTCCTTATCCATTTGTCTATAGATAGATACTTAGGCTCCTTCCATATCTTGGCTATTGTAAATAATGCTGCAATAAGCATAGAGATGCATCTTTTGGAGTTAGTGTTTTCATTTTCATTTTCTTTGGTTAAATACTCAATAGTAGAATTATTTGACCATATGGTATTTCTATTTTTTAAATGTTTGTTTATTTTTGAGAAATACAGAGAGACAGAGCATGAGTGGGGGAGAGGCAGAGAGAGAAGTAGACACAGAATCTGAAGCAGGCTCCAGGCTCCATGTTGTCAGCACAGAGCCTGATGTGGGGCTCGAACTCACCAACTGTGAGATCATGACCTGAACCAAAGTAAGTTGCCTAACAGACAGCAACCCAGCTGCCCTTGGTATTTCTATTTTTAATTTTTGAGAAACCTCCACACTATTTTCTAACATTTGTAAATATTTATACACAGAACAAAAAGCACCTAAATATATAAAACAAATATTAACAGAACTAGTAGAAGTAGACAGCAATTCAGTAGTAGTAGGGAACTTCAATACCCCACTTTCAATAATGGATAGATCATCTAGACAGAAAAGCAAGAAGAAAACATTGGACTTAAACAACACATTGTACCAGACGAACTTGACATTTACGGAACATTCTATTGAACAGTAGCACAATACATTTGCTCTCAAGTGCACATGGAACATTCTCCAAGGTAAATCACATTAGGCCACAAACCAAAATTTAGTAAATTTAAAAAGATTGAAATTATATCAATCATCTTTTCTGACAACTATGGTTTAAAAATAGAAATAAATTACAGGAAGAAAGGTGAAAGATTCACAAATAGGTTGAGATTGAAGAACGTGCTGCTGAATAATCAATGGCCAAAGAAGAAATCAAAGGGAAATTGAAAGACCATTCTGAGACAAATTAGAAAACACGTATGTGAAAACTTAGAGCATGCTACAAAAGCAAGTCTAAAGGAGAGGTTCATTTTTTTAAAGTTTCATTTATTTGTTTGTTTGTTTTTAATTTTTGATTTTTTAATTTACATCCAGGTTAGTTAGCATACATTGCAACAATGATTTCAGGAGTAGAGTCCAGTGAGTCATCCCCTATGTATAACACCCAGTCCTCATCCGAACAAATGCCTTCTTTAATGCCTCTTACCCATTTAGCCCATCCCCACTTTACAACCCCTCCAGCAACCCCCTCTCCATATTTAAGAGTCTCTTATGTTTTGTTCCCCTCCCAGTTTTTATATTATTTTTGCTTCTCTTCTCTTATGTTCATCTGTTTTGTATCTTAATTTCACATATGAGTGAAGTCATATATTTGTCTTTCTCTGATTTCGCTTACCATAGTACCCACTAAATTCCATCCATGTAAGTGCAAATGGCAAGGTTTCATTCTTTTGATTGCTGAGTAATACACCATTGTGTGTGTGTATATATTGGTCTGTAGTTCTCCTTTTTAGTGGTTTTGGAATCAAGGTAATGTTGGCTTTATAGAATGAGTTTGGAAGTTTCTCTTCCATTTCTAGTTTCTGGAAAAGCTTCAAAAGAATAGGTGTTAACTCTTCTTTAAATGTTTTGTAGAATTCCCCCTGGAAAGCCATCCAGCCCTAGACTCTTGTTCTTTGGGAGATTTTTTATTACTAATTTGAATTTTTTTTTTTACTGGTTATGGGTCTGGTCAAATTTTTCTATTCTTGTTTCAGTTTTGGTAGTTTATATGTTTCTAGGAATTTGTCCATTTCTTCCAGATTGTTCATTTTATTACATCCAATTGCTCATAATATTCCCTTATTATTGTTTGTATTTCTGCTGTGTTGGTTGTGATCCTCCTTTTTCATTCTTGATTTTATTTATTTAGGTCCTTTTCTTTTTCTTTTTGATCAAACTGGCTATGGGTTTATCAATTTTATTAATTCTTTCAAAGAACCAGCTCCTGGTTTCATTGATCTGTTCTACTGGTTTTTTGGTTTGATAGCACTGATTTCTGTTCTAATCTTTATTATTTCCTGTCTTCTGCTGGTTCTTGGTTTTATTTGCAATTCTTTTTCCAGCTCTTTGAAGTGTAAGGTTAGGTTGTGTATCTGAGATCTTCCCTCCTTCCAATCCAGGAAGGCCTTGATTGCTATATATTTCCCTCTTATGACTGCCTTTGCTGTGTCCCAAAGGTTTTGGGCTGTGGTGTTATCATTTTCATTGGCTTTCATGTACTTTTTAATTTCCTCTTTAACTTCTTGGTAGGATATTCTTTAGTCTCCAAGTATTTGTTACCATTCCAAATTTTTTTCTTGGGGTTGATTTTGAGTTTTATAGTGTTGTGGTCTGAAAATATGCACCATATGATACCGATCTTTTTGTACTTGTTGCGGGCTGATTTGTGTCCCAGTATGTGATCTATTCTGGAGAATGTTCTATGTACATTCGAGAAGAATGTGTTGTCTGCTGCTATAGAATGAAATCTTCTAAATATACCTATTAAGTCCATCAGGTCCAGTGTGCCATTCAAAGCCACTGTTTCCTTGTTGATTTTCTGTTTTGATGATCTGTCCATTACTGTAAGTGGAGTGTTGAAGTTCCTTACTGTAATGGTATCATTATCAACGGGTTTCTTTCTGTTTGTGATTAATTGATCTATAATTTGGAATTCTTCCACGTTTGGAGCATAAATGTTTATAATTGTTAGATTTTCTTGATGGATAGACTCCTTAATTATGATATAGTATCCTTCTTCATCTCTTGTTACACTTTATTTTAAAATCTAGATTGTCTCATATAAGTATGGCTACTCTGGCTTTCTTGATCATTAGCATGGGGGATCGTCATCCCCTTATTTTCAAACTGAAAGTGTCTTTAGGTCTAAAATGGGTCTCATTTAAACAGAATATAGATGGATCTTGTTTTCTTATCCATTCTGTTACCCTATGTCTTTTGATTGAAGCATTTAGTCCATGATGTTTAGAGTGAGTCCTTAAAGATGAAATTATTGCCATTATGTTGCCTGTAGAATTGGAGTTTCTGGTGGTGTTCTCTGGTCCTTTCTAGTCTTTGTTGCTTTTGATCTTTTGGGGATTTTCCCCCCACCTTTTCTCCCCTCAGAGAGTCCCCCTTAAAATGTCTTGCAGGGTTGGGTTAGTGGTCACAAACTCCTTTAACTTTTGTTTGTCTTGGAAATTTGTTTTAATCTCTCCTTCTATTCTGAATGACAGCCTTGCTGGATAAAGAATTCTTGGCTGCATATTTTTCTGATTTAGCACACTGAATATATCCTGACATTCCTCTCTGGCCTGCCAAGTTTCTATGGATAGTCTGCTAAGAACCTGTTCTGTCTTCGCTTGTATATTAAGGACTTTTTTTACTTGCTGCTTCCATGATTTTTCCTTGTCTGAGTATTTTGTGAATTTAACTATGATATGCCTTGTTGATCATCGGTTTTTGTGGGATCTAATGGGGGTTCTCAGTGCTTTCTGGATTTTGATGTCTGTGTCTTTCCTCAGGTAGGAAAATTTTCCACCATGATTTGTCCATATAAACCTTCCACCCCTTTTTCTCTCTCTTCATCTTCTTGGACCCCTATGATTCTGATGTCATTCCTTTATAATGAGTCACTGAGTTCTCTAATTCTTATGTCATGCTCTTTTGCTGTATTCTCCCTCTTTTTTTTTGCTTCATTATTCTCCATAAGTTTGTCCTCCATATCACTGATTCACTGCTCTACTTCATCCATCCTTGCCGCAGTGGCATCCATTCTAGATTGCTGCTCAGTTATAACATTTTTAATTTCATCCTGACCAGCTTTTGCTTCTTTTATCTCCGCAGAAAGGGATCCTTTGCTATTTTTTCTTTTATTTTTTAATGTTTTATTTATTTCTGAGAGAGAGAGAGAGAGAGAGAGAGACAGCGTGAGCAGGGGAGGGTCAGAGAGAGAGGGAGTCACAGACTCTGAAACAGGCTCCAGGCTCTGAGCCGGCAGTCAGCACAGAGCCTGACACGGGGCGCGAACCCATGAGCCATGAGATCATGACCTGAGCCAAAGTCGGACGCTTAACTGATTGAGTCACCCAGGCATCCCTGCTATTTTCAACCTCAGCTAATATTCTTATAATTGTGATTCTAAACCCTGGTTCAGACATCTTGCTTTTATCTTTGTTGATTAAGACCCTGGCTGTCACTTCTTCTTGTTCATTCTTTTGCGGTGAATTCCTTTGTTTCATCATTTTGAAGAAAGAAAAGGAATTAATAAAGTAAAAAAAAAAATTAAAAAGTTAAGAACAACATAAAAAAATCAAATAAAGGATGCTAGATCTTAGGTATGCTTTAATCTGATTGTTGAAAGAAGCTTGACAGAATAGAGAATAAAAGGAAAGAAAAGTAGAAAATTCAAAAAAATGAATACATAAAATGGAATGAAATGAAATGATGAAAGTAAAATACAATGTAAAAAATTTATAAAAGTGTAAAACATATAGTCAAAAAATTTAAAAAAATCTTTTTAATAAATATGGAAAATAAAAATATTCTCTTTCTGTATTCAGAAATAAGAAAGAAAAAAAATTGAATAGATGGACCAGTGAATAGAGTGAAATACAATTGACATTATGTCCAGTTTCCCCTAGACTGTATATTCAAACTATATAGTCCATAAACTAAGCAGGCATACCTATGTTCCTTAAGAGCATGGTTGGCTCAGTTGACCAGGGATTGGTATAATGACTGTTCTCCACTAGATGGAGCTGCTTAGCTTACTGGGGTGGATTGTTGTGGCATGTGTAAGTATGTGTGCGTATGCACAGATGGGAAGAAAATGGTGTCACCCAGCTACCCAGTCTCTAGTATCAGAACTCTGTGCTCTCCTCATCAGTCAAGCACCCCTCTTTTGTCTCTGGCTTCCATGTGTTCCATTGTCTGTGACCAAGTTGTCAGGCTTCCAAGTGTCACTTCCCTCCCTGATTTTTATCTTAGATGGGGCTGTGTTTCCCAACACCCCACTTCTGAGGGACTGCAGCTTTGACCTGCTCAGACCCTCTGGGGGAGGGTCTTGGTGAGCAATGGCCAGGTGCCAGCCCACCCCCTGGGACGTTTGTGCAACCATGCTGCTGCCGATGCCCAGAGAAGGCGGTAGAGTGCCATCCTGCCCCAGGAAAAGTTCACATGATCGTGTAACAGCAGCATTTCAGGGATTATGGAAAATTACAACATACATCTGGTGCCAGGCTTCAGTGAACGCTTAATGTCCTTTTTCCAACACCAGAAAAGTGGTTTTCTGTGCTTTATGGATCTAAATGTCTGTCTCCTTCCCAGATTAGGGAAATTTTCAGCTATTGTTTCTTCAAATAAATCTTCTGTCACCTTTACCCTCTCTTCTTCTGTGACTCCTAGAATGTTACTACATTTGATAGAGTCACTGAGTTCCAAGTCTATGCTGCAAAATTCTTTCTCTATTTTTTCCCGTTTCATCGCATTCCATTATTTTGTCTTCTAGGTCACTGATTGATTCTTCTGATTCTTCCAGCCTGCTATTCATTGCATCAATTGTGTTGTTAATCTTATTTATTGCATTCTTCCTCTTTGATTGATTCTTTTAAACAAATTTTTAAGGTTATGTATTTATTTTGGAGAGAGAGACAGGTACAGTGAATGGGGGAGAAGCATAAAGAGAGGAGGAAGGAAATCTCAAGCAAGACTTGCACTGTAGAGAGCCCAATGTGGTGTTTGAACTCACAAACTGAGATTATGACCTGAGCCAAAACCAAGAGTCAGATGCTTAACTGACTGAGCCACCCAGGAGCCCCTGATGGATTCTTTTTAAATTTTTTAATCTCTGAGGTAAGGGTCTCATTGATGTGTTCTATTTTTTTTTTCCTCAAGCCCAGTGAGTATCCTTATGATTGTTACTTTATTTATTTATTTAGATTGTTGCTTTAAATTCTTTATCAGGCATGTTACTTATATCTCTTTCACTTAGATCTCTGGCCATAGCTTTATCTTTTTCTTTCATTTGGGATAAATTCTCCATCTTTGCATTTTGTCTATGTCTCTGCCTTATTCTCTATGTTAGAAAAGCCAGTGATGTCTCTTGCTCCTGAAAGTAATGACTTTATGAAGAAGAGGTCAGGCAGTGTCCAGGGCTTGGTCCTTCAAGGAGTATGTCCATGTGTGTTGTGTATGCTCTGCTATGTTTTGGCTGCTCTATTCTTCAGGTCAGTCATCTGCAGAGGTTGTTATTGCCTGCAGTGGACACTGTTTGGTTCCTGTCCTGAATTTGGACACACACCTGAATCGGAATGTTCTAGCACAGACTCAGTTACCAAAGCCAAACCTCACTCTTAACAGAAGATAACACAAGACAAGCGGAGATGGAAAGGCGGGAGGATTCATGGTGCCTTGGTTTATTATCAGGGAAAGGTTTCCCTGTGTTAGGTTACACAGGGATACAATTAGGAGATGGAAAACCACTGGGATAAAGGATCTTTGATTTTCATTCCTAGGGATCCCAATGAGTTTTGCAATCCCTCGTAATACCAATCACTGTATTGGTTAGGGTTTGGTTATAGAGCAGAATCCAACCTCTGTAGTTTGAGCAAAAAGGAATTTCTTACAGGATATTAAATGGTTCATAAAATTAGTTGGGAAGGTGAACAAACAGGCTCTATACCAAGGTCTCAGTAACGACTCCCAAAGTCTCATCTAACAAGGTGGAGAAGGAAAGGAAAAGGCATCAAGGCTGTAACCAAGAGAATACAACCTAGGAAACAAACAGTCACAACTTGTGGAGTCCTCTGAGAAGGTGCCAGGATTTATTACTTTGATAACATTTATTGGATTTATCACATTAGGGGAATATTTTAATAGGATGGACTGAGAGAAAAGGGTAAGTGTCTTGAGGTTTTCTTGGTTTGTGGAAGAAACACAATCAGAGGAGGGAGGGAGCGAAGCTTCCTAAGGGGGTTGGACAGATAACTGCCACAGCAGGACTCAGTGTACCCATTTTTACCCCTAGAGATGACTCAAATTTAACGTGCCTAAACTATGTTCTGTGTATGGATATAGTCTATGATGGCAGTATGTGACTGAAAGTCTCCAATTTCCTTTACACTTCACTGTGTTTTCTTTCCTTATGTATTTCCAAAAACCCTGCGAGATAACTTAAAGTTTTTTTCAGAGACTATAAGCACCATGAGGGAGGACTTTTGTTTGTTTTCTCTACTATTATATTCCTGGCATATAGATAAAATAGTACCTAGGGAAAACAATGTCCTTGATAGATTTTTATTGAATTAATGGTTAAAATAATGAGTTTAGAAAAGGAATCCACACCCATTAGTGGGTTTGTGTAAAGGTTTTTCTCAGTGTCTGACTAACAAATTGCCAGTTCCAACAAAATTTGTCATTGGAGGGTCGTTTTAACAAAGTCTGAGATCTGGAGAGCAAAGTTAGGTATCTGGATTACCTGGCCAACACTGTCTATTCCTGACATTAAAGTCAAAGTTACAACAGTGTTGTATGGCTTGAAAACTACAAGTTCAACAGCAAACAATTTAATGAGTGCTTACTATGCATTAGATGCTATCACTACTTAATATTCATTGTCTCGTGCAGACCTCATAAACAACCTTGACATAAATTTTATTATTCCTATTTATAGGAATTTAATTTATCATTAATAAAAAATAATAATAGATAATAAAACATATTTATTATTCCTATATATAAATGAGCAAACTGACTCTCAGATGAAGCAAACCAAGGTCATTGGTTTAGAACTCAATATTTACTTGAAGCCATTTTCTCTGGTTTCTGAATAGGAACACTGAAAGGAAACTCACATGACTTGGTTCTAGAGCCTGCTCTGCACTGCAGAGTACCTTGGTTTGGTGGACATCGCAGCCTTATGCATGTCCTGCACACTCACAGCTCTATCTTTCCTAGCCATTGCCTGTGAGATTGGACCATGTGGCCAACCCTGCCAGTGAGAGGTGAGTGGAAATGACTTATGTCACGTGCAGGTGGAAGCATTGTGATCATTGGTCTCTCTCTTCTGCCGTTATGACTAAAGAAGATGTGTGTTCTCAGTCTTGTAGCTGCAAAGTTGTGAAGCTTCCATCACCCTTAATTTCAATGATTTTATAGAGCAGAGCTCCCTGATAACCCATGTTGGACACATCCTGAGAGAGAACACATGCAAGATTTTAAGGATGCTTGTTATCATGGGATAAACCAGCTCATTCTTTTCACTTGGTCAATTCTCCTTCACTCCCTGGGTCTCAGTTTTATCATTTGTAAAAGAATAATAATATCTGTAAGACAGATGTGTGGACAGAGTTAAAAAGGCCAATGGTTCTGTCCAGGCCCAACATTCTTCAAAGAACATCTAGCTTAGGAAAACAGCATGCTTTAAAAACAGTTTTCTTCATGACTACCATACGGTGCAATGAAGGGCTTAAAACCTTCATTTCTGGGGAAGGGGGCAAGATGGCTGAGAAGTAGGGAGTTCCATACATTTCGCTTGCCCCTATTTCTCAAATGGAGAAGGCCTAAAGCCATAGGAACCCTTACAGAATCACAGGAGTTTGGAAGGAAAAGGAAAAGTTTGTTTCCACTGAGAAAACAACCTGTTAGGTGCGTGAGCGTGAACTGGGGAAGATATCAAAGGGCTGGGACCAGAGACATGGAGGGAGGGGAGCACCCTTTGCGGGGAGCCGGGTGAGTGAAAGGGAAAAGAGAGGCTGAAACTGCCCAAAGAACTGTCCCTGTCCCTGGAGAAGAGAAAAACCTAGACTAAAGACAGAGAGTGACCTGGTTCCCAGCTGTGGAGCCGACTTTGAGCTGGATCCCTGGGCCTCAGAAGGCACCAGGAGAAACTGCCACTCTGCTTTCTAACTCAATCAGGAGGGGTAACAACGAGGCAGAAAACACTCCGCCATGCCGCTCGTCTGGCTGCATTCCCAGTGGGGAAGCGGCATGGCCTGAAATTGTTCCATGCTCCTTCGTCTGAAACTGCTTGGAAAGACTCGACCTGAGGGTTTATATTTCTAGAGGTATCAATAAAGTGCGCAGACTAAGATCTGGAAATGAGGCGAAGCTTGGGGCATAGAACATAGCAGACCTTGGCTGCGCCCTTGGAACAAGGAGATTGGACCCAAAGGAGTGATTTGCAATGCTTGGTTTCAGAGGGGACTGGGGCACCACCATTTTTCTCCCTACAACCACCAAGGCCAGACCTCAGAGAATGGCCTGTGGTACACAGTGAAGGCTAAGACCTGCCTACACCAAACCACACCCTTCCCTGCTAGAGAGCTGTTTTTTGTTTTTGGGGTTTTTTTGTTTGTTTGTTTGTTTTACCAGACCCCGAGGCAGACAAGCATGGTTGCACACCGTGATTAATTCTAGATCAATTCTTTCTATTCAAATACATTTTCCCTTGTCTCATTCATACCCCACCCCTCTGCAGGACTGGGCACTCTCGTCACTGTTTTTGCTTAAACAGTCACATTTAATCCATTCTCTAAATGTATATTTTACACCTCCACCACTACCTTTCTATCTCTCTCTCTCTGGAGTAATTAGACTATATAGTTTCTCTGAGTAACATTATCTTCGTTTTTTTCTCCCCACCTCTAACCATATTCTCCTCTTTCTATCTGTGAATTAAGCCTCTTAGTCTCTCTGCTTGGTCAATGTCCAATTCTCCTTCCTCCCCACCTTGTCATTTCTCTCTTTGTATATGCTCTTCCATCAGCACTGCATACACCCTGCTCTTTATTTTTCCTTTATTTTTCACTTTTGGTATGCTTGTTTGTTGGATTTGTCTTTGAGTTTGTGTACCCTTGTTCCCTGTGTGGTTGTCTGTTTTCTTTTTCCAAGGCTACCTCAAGAAACAAGTCAAAGTACACATGGTGGAGAGTCCCAAATACCACCATGAGTATGGGAAAAAATAACCAACCCCTCAACAAGAGAAACCAAGAAACACCATTCAAAGAACACTTCCTGAACAGACAGGCACTGAACAGTCAAAGAGCCCTCTTTAATACAGCAGAACTCACAGGGGCAGAGTGTACAACAAGCTTTTAAAATTAACAAGAGATAGAAAACTAACCAAAATGACGAAATGGAAGAACTCTCCTCCAAAGAAATTCCAGGAAGAACCGGCAGCTAAAGAACTGCTCAAAACAGATATAAGCAACATAACTGAACAAGAATTTAGAACAATAGTCATAAAATTAATCACTGGGCTTGAAAAAAGCATGGAAGACATCAGAGAAACTATTGCTACAAACACTATGGAGCTCAAAAATAGTTATGATGAGGGGCGCCTGGGTGGCTTAATCGGTTAAGCGTCCGACTTTCGCTTAGGTCATGATCTCGCGGTTCGTGGGTTCGAGCCCCGCGTCCGGCTCTGTGCTGACTGCCAGCTCAGAGCCTGGAGCCTGTTTCGGTCTGTGACTCCCTCTCTCTCTGACCCTCCCCTGCTCACTCTCTCTCTCTCTCTCTCTCCTAGAAATGAATAAAACATTTAAAAAAATAGTTATGATGAATTTAAAAATGCTATTAATGAGATACGTAATAAAATGGAGGCATCCAATGCATGGATTGAAGAGGCAGGGAGGAGAGTAAGTGATTTAGAAGACACAATTATAGAAAAAGAAAAACCTGAGAAAAAGATAGATAAACTGATCCAGGAACATGAAAGAAGAGTTCAAGAGCTCAGCAATACAATCAAACGGAAAAATATCCGTATCATAGGAATCCCAGAAGGGGAAGGGAGAGGGAAAGGTTCTGATGGAGTCCTGGAACAAATTATAGCAGATAACTTCCCCCAACCAGGGGAGGGAAATCGTTGTTGAAATTCAAGAGGCACAGAGAACTCCCCTCAGACATAACTTGAATCATCTTCTGCATGACATATCATAGTGAAACTGGCAAAATATAAGGACACAGAGAAAATTTTGAAAGCAGCTAGGGAAAAAAGGGCCCTAACATACAAAGGGAGACCTATAAGAGTGGTAACAGAACCATCTACTGAAACTTACCAGGCCAGAAAGAATTGGCAAGAAATCTTCAATGTAATGAGCAGAAAAATATGCAGCCAAGAATCCCCTATCCAGCAAGCCTGTCATTCAGAATAGAAGGAGAGATAAAAGTCTTTCCAAATAAACAAAAATTGAAAGAATTCGTCACCACTAAAACAGCCCTACAAGAAATCATGATGGAAACAAATGAAAATGAAAATATAACAATCCAAACTCTATGGAATGCGGCAAAGGCAGTCCTAAGAGGAAAATATATTGTACTCCAGGCCTATTTCAAGAAATTAGAAAAAGCGCAACTGCAAAATCTAACAGTGCACCTAAAGGAACTAGAGGGAGAGCAGCAAGAGTACTCCAAACCCAGTAGGAGAAGAAAAATAATAAAAATCAGGGCAGAAATAAACAATATAGAAACCAAAGAAACAGTTGAACAGATCAATGAAACCAAAAGATGGTTTTTTGAAAAAATAAACAAAATTGACAAACCTCTAGCCAGACTTATCAAAAAGAAAGGAGAGGGCACCCAAATAGACAAAGTCACGAATGAAAATGGACTTATTGTAACCAATCCCTCAGAAATACAAGTAATTATCAGGGAATACTATGAAAAAGTATATGCCAACGAACTAGACAACTTAGAAGAAGCGGACAAATTCCTAAACACACACTCACTACCAAAATTCACATGGGAAGAGATAGAAAACCTGAACAGACCCATAACTACTGAAGAAATTGAATCAGTTATCAAAAATCTCCCAACAAATAAGAGCCCTGTGCCAGATGGCTTCCCTGGGGGTTCTACCAGACATTTAAAACAGAATTAATACCTATTCTTTTCAAGCTATTCCAAAAAATAGAAATGGAAGGAAAACTTCCAACTCATTCCAGATGAAGCCAGCATCGCTTTGATTCCCAAGCCAGAGACCCAGCAAAAATAGAGAACTACAGGCCAATATCTTCGATGAATACGGATGCAAAAATCCTCAACAAGATACTTGCAAATCGAATCCAGCAGCACATAAAAAGAATTATCCACAAGATCAAGTGGAATTCATTTCTGGGTTGCGGGACTGGTTCAATATTTGCAAATCAGTCAATGTGATCAATCACATTAACAAAAGAAAAGATAAAAACCATATGATCCTGTCAATAGATGCAGAAAAAGGTTTGACAAAATACAGCGTCCCTTCTTAATAAACACCCTCGAGAAAGTCGGGATAGAACGAACTTACTTAAACATCATAAAAGCCATTTATGAGAAGCACTCAGCTAACATCACCCTCAATGGGGAAAAACTGAGAGCTTTCCCCCTGAGATCAGGAACACGACAGGGATGTCCACTCTCACCACTGTTGTTTAACATAGTGCTGAAGTCCTAGCATCAGCAATCAGACAACAAAAGGAAACAAAAGGCATCAGAATTGGCAAAGAAGTCCAACTTTCATTTTTCATAGATGACATGATACTCTACATAGAAAAACAGACAGACTCTAACAGAAGCCTACTAGAACTGATCCATGAATTCAGCAAAGTTTCAGGGAACAAATTCAATGCACATAAATCAGTTGCATTTTTATACACCAATAATGAAGTAACAGAAAGAGAAATCAAGAAACTGATCCCATTCACAACTGCACAAAAAAACCACACATAAAATACCTAAGAATAAACCTAATCAAGGATACAAGAGATCTGTCTGATGAAAACTATAGAAAACTTAGGAAGGAAATTAAGGAAGACACAAAGAAATGGAAAAACATTCCATGGCCATGGAGCGGAAGATAAATATTGTTAAAATGTCATTACTATGCAAAGCAATCTACACATTCAATGCAATCCCAATAAAAATTGCACCAGCATTCTTCTCAAAACTAGAACAAACTATCTTAAAATTTGTATGGAACCACAAAAGATCCCGAATAGCCAAAGTAATATTGAAGAAGAAAACCCAAACGGGAGGCATTACCATCCCAGACTTTAGCCTCTACTACAAAGCTGTCATCATCAAGAGAGTATGGTATTGGCACAAAAACAGACACACAGACCAATGGAATAGAATAGAGAACTCAGAATTGGACCCAAAAATGTACAACCAACTAATCTTCGACAAAGCAAGAAAGAGTATCCAATGGAAAAAAGACAGTCTATTTAACAGATGGTGCTGGGAGAACTGGATAGCAACATGCAGAAGAATGAAACTAAATCATTTCTCACACCATACACAAAAATAAACTCAAAATGGATAAAGGACATGAATGTGAGACAGGAAGCCATGAAAACCTTAGAGGAGAAAGCAGGAAACAACCTCCTTGACCTCCACCGCAGCAATTTCTTACTTGACACATCCCCAAAGGCAAGGGAATCAAGAGTAAAATAAACTATTGGCAACTCATCAAGATTAAAATCTTCTGCACTGCAAGGGAAACAATCCATAAAACTAATAGGCAACCGACAGAATGGGAAAAGATAGTTGCAAATGACATATCAGACAAAGGGCTAGTATCCAAAATCTATATGGAACTCACCAAACTCCACACCTGAAAAACAAAAAATTCAATGAAGAAATGGGCAGAAGATATGAACAGACACTTCTCCAAAGAGGACATCCAGATGGCCAACAGACACATGAAACGATACTCAACATCCCTCCTCATCAGGGAAATACAAATCAAAACCACACTGAGATACGACCTCACACCGGTCAGAGTGGCTAAAATGAACAGATTAGGAGACTCTAGATGCTGGCAAGGATGTGGAGAAACGGGCACCCTCCTACTCTGCTGGTGGGAATGTAAACTGGTGCTGACCCTCTCGAAAACAGTATGGAGGTTCCTCAAAAAATTAACGATGGAACTCCTCTATGACCCCGCAGTAGCACTGCTAGGAATTTACTCAAGGGATATAGGAGTGCTGATGCATAGGAACACATATACCCTAATGTTTATAGCAGCACTCTCAACAATAGCCAAAACATGAAAAGAGCCTAAGTGTCCATCAACCGACAAATGGATCAACAAGATGTGGTTTATCTATACAGTGGAATACTACATGGCAATGAGAGAGAATGAAATCTGTCCATGTGTAGCAACATGGATGGAACTTGAGGGTGTTATGTTGAGTGAAATAAGTCAGGCAGAGAAGGACAGATACCCTATGATGGCACATATAGGTGGATTAGGAGGAACCTAAAGGATGACCATGGGAAAGGAGAAGGAGAAAAATAGTGATGGAGAGGGAGGAAGGTAAACCATGAGAGACTCTTGAATGCTGAGAACAAACTGAAGGCTGATAGGGGTGAGGAAGATGGGAAGGGGTTGATGGGCATGGAGGAGGGCACTTTTGGGAATGAGCACTGGGTGTTGTATGGAAACCAACTTGACAATAAACTATTTAAGAAAAATAAATAAATACATAAATGAAATAAACATTAAAAAATCAAAAATTAAAACAAGCATAAATGTATTTGAATGAAGTAAAATTGAATATGCATATTTAAAAAAACCAGTTCATTTCCCTATTCTCAGATTGGAGATAGATAGCCAGAATATGAGACACCAAGTATTCCTTATGTATTTGGGTTGTAATTTTCTATGCTGCCACCAGAGGTCAATTCTTTTTTTATTTTTATTATTATTATAATTTTTTTACCAGATGTCAATTCTATGTCATCTCAAAAAACATTCTGCAGTTTAACTTTGTCTTTATTTCCCCAGCCCCCTAGCCTTTTGTAAAACACAGCAGGGCAGGTATGGCCATTCCCCAACCTCCACAAGATGTGCTCTGACAAATGAAATATGGGAGACGGTGACCCAGGTTACTTCTAGATGGAGCTGGGAAGGGCTGGTGTGAGACCCTCCATGCTATCTTTAGCACTTGGACAGTGCTAAAACAGCTGTGATCTAGGATGGTGGATAGTCAGCACCATGGCCTGATGAACTAAGATGAACAGAGCCCTCAGGCAAACCAGCTGCAGACATGCAGTATGAGAGAGAAATCAATCTTTGTCATTCTAAGACATGAAGATTTGAGGGTTGCTTCTTCCTGCAGCATAACTTAGTTTGCCACTAATTCCAGTATGAATGAGGTAAAGTGACAGTGATAGACCTCTAGACTGGGAGTCTGGATTATAGGCATCACTGGGGAAACCATGGGTTAAGTTTCTCTGGGAGTTAGTTTTCTCATCAGTAGACAAAGGAAATTGAACTAGATTTTTTCTCAGTCATGTTATGATTGTAATAGTCCCCCCCTCTCTCTTTGTGTCTCTGTCTCTTTCTCCCTCTCCATCAATCTATCTTTATTCTAGAGACTAAAGTGAATGACTTAGTAAACCATGATGTTTTGCTCTAGTCTGAATGTTTGGGTACCTCTAGAATTCATATGTTGAAGACCTAATAATGCCCAAGGTAATAGCAGTAAGAGGTAATGCCTTTGGGAGGTGATCCCCATTCATCACGGAAGATGGAACCTACATGAATGGGATTAGTGTTATTATAAAGACCCCACAAAGAAGAAGGGGAAAAATATTTGGGGAGAGGGAGAGAGACAACCCATGAGAGACTCTTAAATGCTGAGAATAAACTGAGGGCTGATGGGGGTGGGGGAGAGGGGAATTGGGTGATGGGCATGGAGGAAGGCACTTGTGGGGATGAGCACTGGGTGTTATATGGAAAACAACTTGACAACAAACTATTTAAGGAAAAAAAAAGACCCCACAGTGGTCACTAGTTCCTTCCTCCATGTGAAGATACAGGAAGAGGTCAGCAGTCTGCAACCCTAGAAGAGGGCCCTCACCCACTCCTCTTGGCACCTTGATCTTGGATTTCCAGCCTCTAGAACTGAAAGAAATAAATTTCTGTTGCTTATAATATGCTAAGTTTATGGTATTTTGTTGTAGTAGCCCAAATCAAAAAGACTAAGACAATTTTCCCAAAACTCAACGTTTACAGTCCACTTACCCTTCTATGTGAAAGTTTAAACCTTGTCACTGACTTTTCCTCAGATGACATAACTTCTGAAATGAAGAAGAAAAACATTTTCCCTCTCTAAAAGCCTTTTGTTTCTTTGCATATCCTTGCTTCATTTTTGTTTTGCACACAGAGATTAAATAAGGAACTCTTGAATTTGGATTAAACAGCTGGAAAAGGTATCTAAGCAAACATATTCCAATCAAAATAGTTCTGCTCCTCTTTTTATATCAGTTTACTGAATCAAAAAGAAACTTCCTCTTACTGGAAACTCAATTCCTGACAGATGGAGAAAAAAAGGTAAAAATCTGTATAAAATATCACAACCGAGTGACATGGCAACCTTGTGGTGAGAGGCTCCATCCAAAAGGGAGATGCACTCAAGAAAATGAGAATAAGATTTATGGGAGAAATTTACATTGTGAAAAGCAACAATCAGTGAAAGATCATGTTGTGTAAGTCTGTAAGGAAACTGGCAAGGAAAACATGACTCTTATTCTGCAGAAAGGACAAAGGGCCACAGGTTAAGATTCTGGGGTGAGGAGTAATCCCTAGATGGAAGGAGAATTTTGCTGTTGGTTATCAGGTAATAGATCATGTTTTGCTTGGAGCAACAGCTAAGAAGGTGGAAGTTTATTGGAAAGTTGGCCAATAAACTCCTGCACCAGAAGTATCAATAAGCTCTTTCTCAAGTAGTTACTCTCTTTCTTTTCTTTGGTTAACATTTGGCTCCATTGTTTATAAAAGAAACCTCAAATAACAGTGATTTAAATATATAAGTGTTTATTTTGTCATGTAAAGCAGATCAATATATAGGCATTTGGGGGCTGATATGGCAGCTTCACAATGTCATCAGGGACTTAGGCCCCTTCTGCCTTTTTGCTTTCATATCCATAGTGCATAGCTCCCATCTTCAGGGTAACCTCATAGTCCAAAATGGCTGATGGAGCTCCTGCCATCACATCTGCATTCTAGAGAGCAGAAAAAATGAGCCATGAATGGGCAAAATGGGCTCACTACCTGAGTTAGCTCTCTTTAAGAAATCTTTCCAGAAGTCCCACCATCACTGCCTCATTGACAGTAGTTACTTGGCAATACCCAACTGTAAGGGAGGTTGGGAAATGCATTCTGTTAGTTGGGCATGTTCTTACTACCTAATAAAATCAGAGTTCTGTGACTAGTTAAGGGGAAAAGGGATATTATGAGACAACTAACAGCTTTTTCTACCTGTGAGATAGATGGTTACTGAGACCAGTTAGAGATTCAGAAGTAGTAGAGCATACGCAATTTTCAGCTGAGAAATTATTGTATTGGCCCTAAATTCTTAAATTTCTTATATAACTTAAATAAGGAACAGTTCTTAAATAATTGTTCATTATAGGCCGGTGTTTCCCAAAGTACGTTTTGACAACAACTAGTTATGTGGGCTGTCTGTAATTGTCAATAGTTGTCATATATACAATTTGGGGGAATAAAGTTCCAGGAACAAGTAAATTTTAAGTAGGTTCCCCCCAGGCTTTAGTACATAACATAACACCCTCAAGTTCCATCCACGTTGCTACACACGGCCAGATTTCATTCTTTCTCATTGCCATGGAGTATTCCATTGTATAGATGAACCACATCTTCTTGATCCATTCTTCAGTTGATGGACACTTAGGTTCTTTCCATATTTTGGCTATTGTTGAGAGTGATGCTATGAACACTGGGATACATGTGCCCCTATGCATCAGCACTCCTGAATCCCTTGGGTAAATTTCTAGCAGTGCTATTGCTGGGTCATAGGGGAGTTCCATTGTTAATTTTTTGAGGAACCTCCATACTGTTTTCCAGAGGGGCTGTACCAGTTTACATTCCCACCAACAGTGTAGGAGGGTGCCTGTTTCTCCACATCCTCGCCAGCAAGGTTATGATCATTTAATTGGGGACCGAGAAATAGAGAATTTTTGCTCTAAGAATGGGATTGGATCCATATATTTTAATAAGTATGTTTTTTTATTATTATTTAGGTATGGTGAAGTAAACAGATTAGGAGACAATTGCCATTTAAAACAGAATTTATTTGCACAAGTTCCAGAAGGACATGCCATGCCATGTAGAGCCATAAGGGGAAATACCAAGGTTGGTCAGAAGGCAGATGGAGTTGGAAGAAAACACAGGCCAGGGACTTACTGTGGTTTCAATAGGAAGGAGTGGGCAAGGCAGAGTGATCAGGCTTAAGATTGGCTATTTTGAATAATGTCAGTGGGCTCTGGGGCACAGGGCTCTCTCTGATGGTCCAGTACCTGGCGTTGAAGGTGTTGAGGTTTAGGGCAGGGAGATTAGGGCTCGAGTGAGAGTTCCAACTCCAAGAACTCTAGATTGGCAGGCTTGTATTGAAAGGCATGCTCACAGGTAAGTCCTTTACCATCTCTGAAGACAGACTAACCCTGGGAGATACCATCTCTCCCTGTTGGTGAAGCCCCAGATGTTAGATCATCAGAAATACAGAAAATAAGAAAATATAGTGAATCCACCACACGATAGAGTAGAGCTTCCTGCCACCTGTTCCCTCCTCCTTTTCCATCTCAGACTGGCCTATCTTGGGCATTTGGATCCCAGGACTCTTCCTCTTGCCAGTAATACATTCTCTACACTAGTTGCAGAATGTAAGAGGTACTTATTAAACAAAAATTCCCACTCCTATCACATATTTGGATATGAAACATTCCTACATGGGCCAAACACTCCATTTGTAAAACCAGCCTCACCTTCACAGAGACAGCATCAGGTGGGAAGTCCTGGGGAAGGATAACAAGTCCTATGCCTGTTTCATTGTTAATGAAGACTCCTCTGATTCATCTCCCTGGAGTCATTTTCGAAGGGTGAGGAGGATGTTATCTTTTGTGAAGTAAAAGAGGGTGGTTCTGAACTCTCAACTCTGGGATGCTCTTGGGGAGAGAGTGCACATGTGAGCTGAGGATGTGGAAGTGGATTTCTTCCTTGTCACCATCTATGTGTTTCTCGCTCCTACTGGATCACTGTGAAACAGAATGTGACCTCTCAACTTCTCCTCTGCCCTCCAAACTGGAGGGGCATCGCAAACCCACATTATCTGAGAGACCAGTAGGGGAAAGGCAATTAGTGAGTTAGCTAGGTGAGGACAATAAGACAGAGAGGGATTTGCGTTTAACTGAAGAGAACATCCCCTGCCTGTATCATTCAGATTAAAAAAATTTAAAGGACAGTGTTGGTCAAATTAACTACATTACTGCTAAATTGTCCAAGAAGCCTTGTGTTTGTGGTCTCCTAGTCCATCTCTATGTTATTATTTTATTAGTAACCTTCCAAACAGAGCATTATTCTCATGTTACTGATACAGAAATAGGAAATATCTTCAGAGAGATGAAAGTAGAGTGGATTTTGGAGCTGGGCAGACTTTCATTCCAATTGCCATTTTTGGCAAGTAACAGATGTGTGATCCAAGGCAGGTAACATGACCACTTGACTTCAGTTTTGTCTCTATAAAATGGTATGTGACCTCAAAAGTGACATAAGGAAAAGGACAAATGAAGTGGAGGTAATCATGTTTGCCTTGCAAAGTTGTTGTAAAGATTAGAAATAATATTTAAACAAAGCACATAGTATAGTTCTTAGAACTTAGAAGGTCCTCAAAAAATAATGCCTGAAACTACTAAAATAAGTTGTAAGTTATATTTTCAATACAGTAAAACATCTGGAGTTTGAGAGTATGCTGTGTTGACATAGTTTAAATCTTTATATTTGGGAACATTTGGAGAGTTTGACATTGTGTAGGCTGACCTTCAGAGAAGCTAAGTGAATTCTTTGGGGTTGATCCTACAGTAGTAAGGAGATCTCTGAACAACATGCAGTCTCGAGGACTTTGAGCACTGTTTTTCGCTTCAGCATAACCATGGAAGTAGTCTTACCTTCTTTTGCTCTGGCTGTGGAGTGGATTGGTCTACATATGGGATTACTCTTATGTGCATGCATACATCAACAGACACACATAGAGATGAGTATGTGTCTTTTATTGAAGTTGTCTAGAAGTTCTTAAAATCTTCAAATGCAGATAACATTGGGGGAATGAAAGAAATCAAAACAGTCTTGCTTTCTCCATTGACCAATCAGACCAATCGTAGGCCATCTTTCTGGTTCAATGGACATCACCCATGAAGCTAAGATACAGTAGGCTGCCTGTTGTGAGCTCATTACCTATGTTTGTCAGAGCCCAGCTTATTATTCTGGAAGAGGGACTGTGGATGGGCTTTCCGGCTTTTTGGTTCTAAGCCTGTGGCTCCAGCAAGGATTTTTTTTTATCCAGAGTGTTAAAACACTGAGGACAGAAATAAATGCCTAAGCGCAAAAACTTCCCCAGGCTGACCCAGATCCCTGTGCTCAGAGCCTGCACCCACATAGCTCCCAGGTTGGAGCACAACTGAGTAAAGCACTTCCCACAACAGATCTTCACAATCTGAACTGCAGGGAAATTTGCCATTCTTATCAGAAAAATTAAAGATCCCAGTCACGCAGAAGTTTGGAAAGGGATGCTTTAAGCCCACATTCCTTTGGGAGATGCTGTCCTGGTGGGATTACTGATGCCACAGGATGGAGGTCTCGGAGACCATCTTGGGCATTTGCTTCAAAGTGTTTTACCAGCAAAGGTAAACTCATCTTGAGAAATTAGTGTCCAGTGTCTGCTAAGGTCCTTGTAAGAGCCCCATCTGGTACCAGCCAGACACATTAACATACACACAGCATCAGTCTCTGCCCTCAGGGGAATGAGCTTGCATTTACAGTCAGAGGTCAGATCAGCACATGAAAAACAAGGCAGGCAGGGCATCCAAGATGAGAGCAGGGTGCAAGGTGCATCCTCCATCACTGGACTTGATTTTCTTTTAGTCTTGGTTTATTCATTGCTTTTGCAAATCTAGGCAATTGCTAAGGTCTGTTATTATTATTAATTATTATTATTAGGTTTAAAAATTACTCTTGCTCTATTATTCATCAGACGCACACACACACACACACACGCACACACACAGTTTTCCAAAGTCATGATCACTGAGTATAAAGGAAAAGCCAACCCTCCTACACTGTTGGTGGGAATGTAAACCTGGTACAGCCCCTCTGGAAAACAGTGTGGAGGTTCCTCAGGAAACTAACAATAGAACTCCCCTAGGACCCAGCAATAGCACTGCTAGGAATTTACCCAAGGGATACAGAAATGCTGAGGCATAGGAGCACATGTACCCCAATGTTCATAGCAGCACTCTCCACAATAGCTAAAACATGGAAAGAGCCTAAGTGTCCATCAACAGATGAATGGATCAAGAAGATGTGGTTTATCTATACCATGGAATACATGGCAATGAGAAAGAATGAAATCTGGCCATGTGTAGCAACATGGATGGACCTTGAGGGTGTTATGCTGAGTGAAATAAGTCAGGCAGAGAAGGACAAATATTCATATGTTTGCACGTATAGGAGGATTAGGAGGAACTTGACGGAGGAACAAGGGGGAGAAGAAGGGGGGAAATGGTGGGGGAAAGGGAGAGAGGCAAACCATGAGAAACTCTTGAATGCTGACAAAAACTGAGGACTGATGGATGAGGGGGGAGGAGGGATGGGCATGGAGGAGGACACTTGTGGGGATGAGCACTGAGTGTTATGTGGAAACTAATTTGACAATAAACTATTTGTAAAAAAAATAATAATAAATAAATAAAAAATAAATAAATAAACATTTAAAAATTTTTTTAAAAAGAAACAAAACTGATGAGAAAAGGGAGAAAAAAGAGAGAGGCAAACCATAAAACAAACTCTTAACTATAGAGAGTAAACTAAGGGTTACTGCACGGGAGGTGGGTAGAGGGATGGACTAAATAGTGATGGAATTAAGGAGAACAGTTGTGATGAGACCTGGGTATTAAATGTAAGTGATGAATCACTAAATTATATTCCTGAAATTAATATTACACCATGTTAACTAACTGAAATTTAAATAAAAAGTTGAAACTATAAAAAAGAAAAAAAAAAAAAGAAAAGCCAAAAGAAAACAAAATAAGACTTGATCCATTATTTTGATCCATTAGACCACAAATAGATTTTGTTCGAGTGAACAGTCTTGCAACTACAGACTGATCAAGTAAAACAGATAATTACGAAACCTACTCTGTGCTTTTGCAGACAATGAGAAAATTTGTTACTTCTACTTTAAAATGAGTCCAAAAATATTTACTCACTTCATATACAAGCTCACGATCTTCTTCAGAGGATATTTAAACTCCCTTAGGAACATGCCCTGGTTTAAATGCAACCTTTTATCACTATGTAACCCCTAATAATGTTCCCAAATAATAGTCCCTTGGTCTGGATGAAGCACTTCCTCTCATGATTTCCCTTGGTTTCCTTCACTTCTCTTCGTGGGACTCTGACCACCCAAGTGTCTGGAATTCTGCCTCTGTGGCTTAGAGGAATGAACTCAGAACAATTTTGAGGTCTCTGTTGTTTTTACAAATGGCACAGTTGGTACTGAGAAGAGAGCCAAATTATAGAATTTCTTTTTTTTTTAAGGCAAGCCTCGTTCCCTTCAGACCACTGAAAGTTATTCTTTAAAAGAGGGTTATTTATTTGGCAGCATGTACTATATCTTGGTTTATTTATTTTTAAGTGTTGTATAAGTGGCTGAGATAAGCTGATTTCCCTTACCTGGAAGGTTTAAGCTCTCTTTAGGTCATAAGGTAGTTCTGGGACTAGATCTTGATTCCACTGTTTCTAAAACAGACCGGACACAATCTATTTGAGGTGACTTTGGGGAGTAGAGTCCACACTATGTAATAAAAGCAGCTGCAGGAAATAAATCTCTGAGCCCTTACAACTTGCATGTGTTAGGGTTGTTGAAGGTGGAAAGAGGGTTGGTTTCTCTGAAAGCAAGGCATCTGAAAAGTTGGAGAGCTCTTTTGTCAATTATTTATGACAATTGCAATTTCACTGCAAAGGAATGTCAAATGTTCTTATGCCTTTTTTACAGCTTTCAAAATACTACAGCATATTTCTGCATGCATGTAGATAATGTTAGCACAGGAACATTTTGGTAACTTGGGGCCATAAGTAGCAGATATGGAGCCCCAGGAGGTGATCAGTGCTTAGGAGAGATCCGATGGGAACACCGACTTGCCCATAGAGGCAGTCTGGGCTCCTAGCCTTACTTGAGGAGAAACAAAAGCCTTACTTGAGGAGATGATGATAACTAATGGGGTCTCTGATGCTGGCTCATCTCAAGCTTCCCAAGTAGTTTAGTTTTTTATTTTTAAAAGTGTCATGATCAGATCACAGGGTAAACAGTAAGAAGAATAAAGCTAGAAAATACTGGTAATATGGGAGAAATATCTGAGTTTAATACTGAATAAAACTTTAAAATAACCCAATAAGATGATAGAGATGACAGCACACTTTTTACAGATGTGGATGTATTAAGGACCAACTGATTATATTTTTGGAAATTTTACTAACCAAGGTAAAATTCTAATACAAGAGGATTACCTACAGTCCTTTTAATGCCTGTGGGATGCCACTCTGTTATTTATTTTAAATAATAGTTTTTAAATTGGGATATATTTATTGAAAGTATTTGCAGAAAACCAAAAATCATCCATAATCCACCATCCAGGTATAGCTATTGTTAATGTTTTGGTATTTTTCCTTCTAGTCTTCTCTCTGTCTCTCCCTTTTTCTCTTGCATATACACGTGTATTACAAAGTTGAGATTTTACTGCATATATATATTTTTTATTTTTAACCTTCTTGTTTTCATTTAATGTCAAATCAAGAGCATCCTTCCCATATAGTCAGTATGTTAGTTTATGTAATTTGAATTTGGGAAACATTAGATAATATTTTTGAATTTTTTTTTTAGAGAGAGAGAGAATGCATGGAAGGGGCAAAGGGACAGAGAGAGCATGGATCCCAATGTGAGGTTCCATCTCATGACCCTAATTTCATCACCTGAGCCAGAGTGAAGGGTTGGATGTTCAACTGACTGAGCTACCCAGCCACCCCTGGATGCTAGTTTTTAAAGTTTATTATTTTATTTTGAGAGAGAGAGAGAAAGCACAAGTGGGGTTGGGGCAGAGAGAGAGAGGGAGAGAGAAAATCCCAATCACAAGCAGGCTCTTTACTGTCAGTGCAGAGCCTGACATGGGACTTGAACTCATGAACCTGAGCTGAAATCGAGGGTTGGATGCTTAACCTAGAGTCACCCAGGTGTCCCCTCTCCAGATGCTATTTTTAAGGTAACAATCCTTGTGTCAGAAAATGGAACTTTGATTTCCACACACATTTCATTGTTCAATGATTCTCAAGATATTGCAATGGACCATTTCCAACTTGCCTAAAATGATCATGATGAGGAAGGATACTGGCCAAGGAAAAGACCATTATGGAGCAACTCCTTTACTGATTCAGGTTGCTTTTGAGGCAAAGGACTCATATCAAGACTGGAAAAGGGTCTCTATCCATGATACTCTAGGACTAGGAGAATGTACAGGCCTCCACAGATCTATGTTGGTGGCTTCAGGAATGATACACTCAGGTGCAATGTGGCCCAGTAGGTCATGTGTCACTGATGCCCTTCCTCTCCTTGCTTCAGTGTTCTTGGGGTCTATTCTTTTCAATTGTGAAATGAATGGCACGGTTAGTTAAGAAGTCTAGTGCTCAGCACAGGGATGGGTAATCAATATTTACTGCTGTTATTATTACTATTACAAGAGCCTCAAGGTGCCTTCCTATACAAGCATTCATCCTTTAATCTACTTAGAAACTAAGGTCTCACTTAAGAATAATGATTCAAAAGACTTCATCAAAATAACAGCAAAGAGGGGCGCCTGGGTGGCTTAGTCGGTTAAGCGTCCGACTTTCGCTTGGGTCATGATCTCGCGGTTCATGGGTTCGAGCCCCGCGTCGGGCTCTGTGCTGACTGCCAGCTCAGAGCCTGGAGCCTGTTTCAGTCTGTGACTCCCTCTCTCTCTGACCCTCCCCTGCTCACGCTCTCTCTCTCTCTCCTAGAAATAAATAAAAACATTTAAAAAAAAATAACAGCAAAGAGAACCTAGCATCTCATGAAAAGGATAATGGAACATGACTGAGTGGCTTTTTTTTTTCCAGGAAAACAAGGAAAATGATTAATAATATGGAACATATTCACAAAACACAGGAAAAACATAATTTAGTCTTCTTAGAGATTCTACGAAGGCATTTGTAAAATGCACCCATTCGGTTTTTACCTTTGTGTAATGAAGAATTTCAAACAAATACAAAAGTAAACAAAATAGTATAATAAACACCCATGTCTCCACTACACAGTTTCACTGACAACCACTCTTTTCTTTCTTTCAAGCTTTATCAAAGGTGTAATTGACTAATTAAAATTGTGTGTAATTAAGGTATACCAACTATGGCCACTCTTGTTACATCTATACCTCCATATACTTCCCTTTCTTTTATATTCTTTTGAACCAAACCATAGACATCGTATCATTTTATCCATTAATATTAGTACATATCGCTTGAAGAGTAGGATTGAAAAACAACCTAAAGGCCATTATCACATCAAAAAAATTAACAATTCTTCCTTAATGTCATCAAATATCCAGTAAAAGTTCAAATTTCTCATTGTCTCATGCATATTATAATTTTTTTTGATAGCTTGTTTGTTTGTTTGAATCGGGATCTAGAGAAATTCCACACATTGGAGTTGATTGATGCTTTTAAGTCTTTTTAACCTACAGTTGTCTCCCTCATGCTTTCTTTCTTTTCTACCCTCTTAGAATTTGTCAAAGAAAGAGTTGTGTGTCCTGTAGAGTTTCCTATAGTCTAGATTTTGCTGATTGTTTCCTTGTTATGGTGTATATGGTTCCTCTGTCCTCTGTGTCCAACCGTAAGTTAGTAATTGGATCTAGTGCCTGATCAGATCCAGATTTGACATTTTGGGGGGGGACAAAATTACTTCACAGGTGGTATGTGTGTTTCCATGAGGAGATGCATTATGTTTATGTGACTCTTTGAGATGTTCACAGCCATGTTTTCTCAATGCTTAGCTAGTTGGCCAGATATTTCAGGAGTGTTTGGGTGGCTCAGTCTGTTAAGTGTCTGACTCTTGATTATGGCTCAGGTCATGATCTCACGGTTTGTTATATTGAGCCCTACAGTCAGGCTTTGTGCTGACAGCATGGAGCCTGCTCAGGATTCTCTCTCTGTCCCTCTCTCAAAATAAATAAATAAACATTTTTAAAAAACCACATTTCAATCCCACCAACAGTGTCAGGCTCAAAACATAGAAACACTTGAAACATTTGCCTCAAAGAGAGGAAGAAGACAAGAATATACACTTTCACAATTATTATGTAACACTGTTCTAGAGATCAGTTAATCAATTCAGTAGAAATAAATATGATATATACAAATTAAAAAGAAAAAGGTAAACTAATCACTAATTGCAGGTTATGTGATAGATTTTCTTGGGTTTTCCAGGGAATTAAAAATGGTTAAATATTTTAGTAAGGTGGCTAGATTCAAAATTTATATTCTATAGTCAATGGGCTTCTTATAGACAATTGAAAACTAGTTAGTCTGACATAATAATAAATATTCCATATACAAAAGCAACAACTACAAAAAAGCTCACCTATGAATTATCTTAATTAGAAATGTGCAAAAAATTTATATAGAAACTCATCAATATGCTACTAAAGGAATCCAAATAGGACTTAGCCAAAACAAAAACAAAGAAACCCATAAAACACATAAAGCAACAGCAAACCTAAACTAAACTAAACAAAAAACAAAGCGAAACAAAACCCAAACAAGCAAATAATCCCCCTCAAGCCAAAAATCTTCACATATCATGTTCTTGTATAAGACTCAGTATCACTAAGAGATCAATTCTTCATGGGTTAAAGATTTCAATATGATAGAGTTTTGGAACTAGACAGCTTATGCTAAAGCTCATATGAAAAAGCAAATAAACAAGGATAGGCGGGAAGGTTCTGGGAAAAGAAGAAATAATGGGGGCAGGGGACTATCTGTGTCAGATATTAAGCACATTATAAAATTACAGTAATGAAAACTATGGGTTTCTGAAGTAATATTAGAGATAGATCAATAGAGCAGTATAAAAAGTTCAGAAACATTAAAATATATATAACAGTTTAGCATATATACTAAAAGTGGCATTTCAAATTAGTAAAGAAAATGTGGTTTCTGGAAAAAATGAAGCTAGACATTACATTACATATTAATTACACATTACATAAAAATAAATTTTAGATTGATCAAAGATTTAATCATGAATAACAAAGCTGTTAAACTATTTTGTAGTGTTAAGGGGCGCCTGGGTGGTTTAGTCGGTTAAGCGTCCGACTTTTGCTTACTTGGGTCATGATCTCGCAGTTCGTGGGTTCGAGCCCCGTGTCGGGCTCTGTGCTGACTGCCAGCTCAGAGCCTGGAGTCTGTTTCAGAGTCTGTGACTCCCTCTCTCTCTGACCCTCCCCTGCTCACGCTGTCTCTCTCTCTCTCTCTCCTAGAAATAAATAAAACATTAAAAAAAATAAAAAAAACATTATTTTGTAATGTTAAAATATGGGGGAATTATAAAAATAATATGAAGTGAGGAAGGCCTTTTTAATTATGAAAACACTCAGAAAAACTAAAAGAAAAATAAGTATGCAAGAGAAACTTCTTCTGCACAGTAGAAAACAAACAAACAAAACAACACTCTCTAAATATCTAAAAGTAAAAGGTAGAAGACATGTAGGGGGGAAAAATGCTTGAACTTGTCCATACAGAGATCTAAAGCTCTTGATACATACAGAAAGCTTTTATAAATTAGTAAGAAAAAAGTTTGGTGGAACTGCAGGCAAAGAAAGTAAAGTGATAAAGACAAGGAAAAACAAATGTCTCTGAAGCCTCTGAAGACATGCCTAATCTCATTTATAATATAAGAAATACAACACAAAGCTACAATAAAATTTTTTTCATTTTCAGATTATCAAAGATTAAACAAGTGATACAATATTGTTAAGTATGAGGTAAGAGAGGTATATTCAAACACTCTTGACAAATCTGAACTGGCATGTCATGCATGGTGAGCATGCATATGAAAAAATGCACATGCCTTCTGACCCAGAAATCCCATGTTTAGGAATAAATCCATCAGATATAATTTCACAAGAATATGTAACATTACCTATAATAGCAGAAGGTTAGTAATACTTTAAACACCCATCAGTGGGAGACAGGTTAAATAAGTCATGATAAATGTATACAAGGGAGTACCATCCAGCCATGAGAAAAGACAAGGGAACTCTAAATGTACTGATATAGAATAAGCCTCAAAACATAATGCTAAGAACTTAAGGAAGATGGTGTAGTGGGTGGACTACATCGTCCCATGGATACAACTACATAACATTTACATCGGTGTACATAACACAGAAAATGACCCAAAGACTGACAGAACAAACTCTACAACTGAAGGTAGAGAAAAGACTACACCATAGAAAGCTCAGAGACACAGTGATGAACTGAAAAGGCCCTGGTTGTCTGTGGTTGGGAGAGAGCTGGGGGGATAAAGAAAGGTGGGAAACAGACTATCACACTGGAGACCCCACGTGGGGGAAGATGAGGAATCCCAACAATTTTGGCTTTGAAAGTGATAGGGATGAATTTTATGAGTTCTTACAACGAGTGGGACTTAAAACCTGGAATTAAAAAAAAATCAGTGGGCTTGGTTCTGGGAAAGCCAGGAGGGTGTTAGGAAGCTGAGTCCTCACTCTTAAAGAGATAGCACAGCAAACAACCAGTGGAGATCTAACATAGAAGCAGTAGCTTGGAGAACACCTAGGGCATGAAGGAAGGAGTTATTTTATTTTTATATTTTTAGTTTATTTATTTATTTATTTTGAGAGAGAGAGAGGGAGAATCCAAAGCAGGCTCTGCACTGTCAATGTGGAGCCTGATGTGAGGTTCAAACCCACAAACTGTGAGATCATGACCTGAGCCAAAATCAAGAGTTGGGTGGTGAATCAACTGAGCCACTCTGGTACCCTAGGAGGGAAAGTTATTCATGCATCTTAGAGTGTGTACCCAGGGAGACTCCTCCACGAACCAAGTAGCTGGCAGGTGCCATTTCCCTCCCCTGCTTCTCAGAATAACACACAGCCACCTGTAGATATTAGTGCAATACTGACACTCTGACACTTGCTACCTAACTTGTTTACCTCAAGCCCTACCCCTGCACATTGGTGGGTCCACCCTTCCCAGTCACTTGCCTCAGTCCTGGCACTGTAGGTTCCGTTTCCCAGATGGCCAGCATAAATCTTGCAATACCACAGCTAATGGGATCTCAGTCACAATGGTGAGTACACACCCACTCCCATAGGAGGGTGTGTGCACACCTTGTTAAAACTGCATTATTACCTATGTGTGCTTTGCAGAGCAGCCCCAGCTGGCCTAGTCTCTGCAGTGGCTGTGTGTCCACTGTGCAAGAGGAACACCACCACCTTGTTAAAATTGTGTGCCCTGCCCACTACTTTCATGAGTGGGAGACATCACTGACCTTCCTAATAACAGAGAAAGAGACATAGAGTCAGACAAAATAAAGAGACAGAAGAATATGTCCCAAAATGAAAGAATAGGACAAAACCACAGCAAGAGACCTATGTGAAATGGACATAAGTAATATGTCTGATAGAGAATTTAAAGTAATGATCATAAAGCGATTCACTGGATTTAAGAAGAATGGAGAACATCAATGAGACCTTTAACAAAGAGATAACAAAGAACCAATCAAAGATGAAGAACTCAATAAGTGAAATTAAAATACATGAATTGTAATATATAACAGGCTAGAGGAAGCAGAGGAACAAAATAATGACTTAGAAGATAGTAATGGAAAGTAATCAGGCTGAACAGTGAGAGAAAAAATTATGTAAAATGAGGAAAGACTTAGGGAACTTAGTAACTCCATCAAGCATAATAACATTCACATTATAGGGATCCCATAAGAAGAGAGAAACAAGGGGGTAAAGAAATAGAAGCTGAGAACTTCCTGGATCTGGTGAAGGAAACACAAATACAGAAATGGAAGCACAGACACCCCCCAACAAAATCAACCAAGGAGGTCCACACCAGACACATAGTAATTAAAATGGTAAAAAGTAGTGATAAAGAAAGAATTTTAAAAGTGGCAATAGAAAAGAAGACAATTATATACAAGGGAAACCCTTTAAGGCTATCAGCAGAGTTTTTGGCAGAAATTTTGCAGGCCTGAAGAGAATGACATGATATATTCAAAGTGCTGAAAGGAAAAAAATCTGCAGCCAAGAATACTCTATCCAGCAAGGCAATCATTCAGAATAAGAGGGATAAGGAGTTTCCCAGACAAACAAAAACTAAAGGAGCTTATGGCCACTAAACTATCCATACAAGAAACTTTAAAGGAAACTCTTTGAGTAGAAGGAAAAGACCATAAATAAGAGTATCAAATGTAGGAAAAACAAAAGCAGTAAAAATAAATATGTTTGTAAAAATCAGTGAAGGAATTCACAAAATAAAAAGTGTAAACTATGACACCATATATCTAAAATATGAGAGAAGAAGAGTAAAGAATGGGTTTAAGCTTAAGTGACCATCAACTTACTATAGATTATTATATGCAAAAGATGTTTATATAAACCTAATGGTAACCACAAATTAAGAACCAGTAACAGATATGCATGCAAAGAATAAAGAGAAAGTAATCCAAGTATATCACTAAGGAAAGTGTGATATACACTTACAGTGAACTGTAAATGAGAGCAAAAGAAGAAAAAAGCATAGAACAACCACAAAACAAGTAAAAAATGACAATAAATATATGTCTGTAAGTAATTACTTTGAATGTAAATGGACTAAATGTTCCAATCAAAAGGTAAGATGACAGAGTGGATAAAAAACAAGAGCCATTTATGCTGCCTACAAGAGACTCATTCAATACCTAAAGACACCTGCGGATTGAAAGTGAGAGAATGGAAAAACATTTTTCATGCAAGTGGATGTCAAAAAAAGCTGAGGTAGCAATACTTATATCAGACAAAATAGACTTTATAACGATAAACAAAGAATACAAAAATGCGGATTCTAAGGGACACATGCACCTTAATGTTTATGACAGTGCTATCAACAATAGCCAAATTATGGAAAGAGCATGAATGTCCACACATTGATGAATGGATAAATAAGAAGTGGTATACATATACAATGGAATATTATTCAGTGATCAAAAAGAATAAAATCTTGCCATTTGCAAAAACATGGATGGAACTAGAGTATATTATGTTAAGTGAAATAAGTCCCAAAATGAAAGAAAGAGAAAGACAAATACCATATGATTTCACACATATGTGGAATTTAAAAAACAAAAGATGAGCATAGGGGAAAGGAAGAAAAAATAAGATAAAAACAGAGAGGGAGGCAAACAATAAGACTTTTAAATACAGAGAACAAACTGAGGGTTGTTAGAGGGGAGATGGGTAGGAGAATAGGCTAAATGAGGGATGGACATTAAGGTGGGCACTTGTTGGGATGAGCACTGGGTGTTATATGTAAGTGATGGATCACTGGGTTCTACTCCTGAAACCAAACTATGCTGTATATTAACTAACTTGAATTTAAATAAATACATTAAAAATAAAAAGTGGGGGGAATCTAACAAAATTTACCCCTTTTTCCTGATTCTCTGACTAAAATAAGTAAATATAAATATATATACACTAATTGATAGCAATATAATAATAGTAGGAGAATTTAACACACCATTTACATCAGTGGACAGATAATCCAAACAGAAAAATCAACAAGGAAACAGTTGCTTTGAATGAGACCAGGTGGACTTAATAGACATATTCAGAACATTTTACCCTAAAACAGGAGAATACACAATCTTTTCCAGTGCACATAAAACATTCCCCAGAACAGATCACATATTAAGCCCCAAAAAGTCTTAACAAATTATAACAGGTCAAAGTCATACTATACATCTCTTCTGACAGTGATTAACCAAAAGAAAAAATCTAGAAAGAACAAATATATGGAGGTTAAATAGCATGCTTCTATACATGTTACTAAACAATGAATAGGTCAACCAAGAAATCAAAGAAGAAGCCAAAAATTACATAGAGACAAACGAAAATGAAAATAAAATGGTCCATAATGTTTGTCATGGAGGTTTTAAAGGGGAAATTTACAGTAATACATGCCTTCCTCAAGAAGAAAAAAAAAAAACTCAAATAAACAACCTAAACTTACACCTAAAGGAATTAGGAAAAGAACAATGTCCAAAACCAGCAGAAGGAAGAAAATAATAAAGATTAGAGTAGAAACAAATGATATAGAAACTAAGCAAAGCAACCAACAAATAAAACCCCCCAACAGAACAGAATAATGAAACCAGGAGCTGTTTTTTTTTAAAGATCAACAAAATTAATAAACTTCTAGCTAGACGAGAGAGAGAGAGAGAGAGAGAGAGAGAGAGAGAGAATAAATAAAATCAGAAATGAAAGAGGAGAAATAACAATCGACACCACAGAAATACAGAGGATTGTAAGAGAATATTATGAAAAATATATGCCAACAAATCGGACAACCTAGATGAAATGAATAAATTCCTAGAAACATGTAATCTACCAAAACTGAATCAGGAAGAAATAAAAAAATTTGAACAGACATATTACCAGCAATGAAATTGAAACAGTAATAAAAAAAACTCTCAATGAGCAAAAATCCAGGATCAGACAGCTTTACAGGTAAATTCTACCAAACATTTAAAAAAGAGTTAGTACCTATTCCTCTCAAAGTATTCCAAAGAACAGAAGAGGAAAGAAAACTTCTTAATTCATTCTATGGGGCAAGCATTATTCTGATACCAAAACCAAATAAGGACACCACTAAAAAATAGAAGTACAGGCCAATATCTCTGATGAACATAGATGAAAACATCCTCAATGAAATGCTAGCAAATGGAATTCAATAATACATTTAAAAAAGTATTCACCATGATCCAGTAGGATTTGTTCTCAAGATGAAAGTGTGGTTCAATATTCATAAATCAATCAACATGATATATCACATCAATAAGACAAAGTCTAAGAATCAGGAATAAGAGAAGGATGTCCATTCTCACCACTTTTGTTCAATACAATACTGGAAGTCCTAGCCACAGCAATCAGACAAGAAGAAGAAATAAAAGGCATCTAAGTCAATAAGGAGGAAGAAGTAAAACTTTTACAATTTGCAGATGACATGATACTATATTCAGAAAACCACAAGGACGCCACCAAAAAACTATTAGAAATGATCAATGAATCCAGTAAAATCTTAGGATACAAAATCAATGTAGAAAAATCTGTTGCATTTCTATATGCTAATAATGAAGCATCAGAAAAAGAAATTAAGAAAACAATCGCATTTACAATTTCATTGAAAACAATAAAGTACCTAGGAATAAATTTAACCAAAGAAGTGAAAGACCTGTACTCTGAAGACTATATAAAATGATGAAAGAAATTGAAGACAACACAAAGAAATGGAAAGACATTCCATGTTCATGAATTAGAAGAACAAATGTTGTTAAAATGTTTATACTACTCAAAGCAATAGACACATTTAATGCAATCTTTATCAAAATGCCAACAGGATTTTTGACAGAACTGGAACAAACAATCCTAAAATCTCTGTGGAACCACAAAAGACCCCAAATAGACAAAGTAATCTTGAAAAAGAAAAGCAAAGCTGGAGGCATCATAATTCCAGACTTCAAGTTATATTACACGGCTGCACTAATCAAAAGGGTACTGGCACAAAAATAAACACATAGATCAATGAAACAATAAAAAACTCTGAGGTAAACTCACAGTTATACTATCAGTTAATTTTTGACAAAGGAGGAAAGAATATTCAATGGGAAAAGACAGACTCCTCAGGGAATGGTGTTGGGAAACTGGACAGCAACATGCAAAAGAGTGAAATTGGACCATTTTCTTACACCATATGCAAAAATAAACAAAATATGTATTAAGGACCTAAATATGAGATGTAAAACCATAAGAATAGTAGGAGAGAGCACAGGCATTAATTTCTCTGATATTGACCATAGCAACTTCTTTCTAGATAGGTCTCCTGAGGCATGGGAAACAAAGCAAAAATAAACTATTAGGATTACATCAAAATAAAAAGCTTCTCCACAGAAAAGGAAACAACAAAACTAAAAGACAACCTACTGATTGGAGAAGTTATTTGCAAATGACATATCTGATAAAGGGATAGTATCCAACATATATAATGGACTTATACAACTCATACCTTCCCACAAATAATCCAATTAAAAAATGGACAGAAGTAGGGCACCCAGGTGGCTCAGTTTCTTGAGTGTCTGACTCTTGGTTTCAGTTTGGGTTATGATCCCAGGGTCATGGGATTGAGCCCCTTGTTAATCTTAAGCTTCTGCCTAAGATTTTCTCTTTCTCTCCCTCTGCCCCTGTCCCCAACTCTCTCTCTGTTTCTCTCTCTAAGATAATTTTTAAAGAGATAGAAGACATGAACAGAATTTCTCCAAAGAAGACATGCACATGTCTTGGCATAACAGACACAATAAAAGACACAATAAAAGATGCTCAACATAACTCATAATCAGGGAAATACAAATCAAAACTATAATGAGATAGCACCTTATCCCTGTCAGAATGGCTAACATAAAAACAAACAAACAAACAAACAAACAAACAAGAAACAACAAGTGTTGGTAAGGTTGTGGAGAAAAAAGAACCATCATACACTGTTGGGAATCTGGTGTGGCCACCCTGAAAGACAGTGGAGTTTTCTCAACAAATTTGAAACATAATTACCTTATGATCCAATAAAGATAGCCCTGGGTATTTATCCAAAAATTTAAAAAAAAAATTTTTTTTAATGTTTTATTTATTTCTAGGAGAGAGAGAGAGACAGCGTGAGCAGGGGAGGGTCAGAGAGAGAGGGAGTCACAGACTGAAACAGGCTCCAGGCTCTGAGCTGGCAGTCAGCACAGAGCCCGACGCGGGGCTCGAACCCACGAACCGCGAGATCATGACCCAAGCGAAAGTCGGACGCTTAACCGACTAAGCCACCCAGGCGCCCCTCCAAAAATTTTTTTAAATACACCAATTCAAGAGAATACACACACCCCTATGTTCATTGCAACATTATTTACAATAATCAACTTATAGAAGCAGCTTAAGTGTCTGTCAAAGATGAATGGATAAAGATGTGGCATATATATACAAAGAAATATTATTCAACCATAAAAGAGAATGAAATATTGCCATTTGTGATGACATGGATGGAGCTAGAGAGTATAATGCTAGTCAGCCAAAGAAAGACAAATACCATATGATTTCACTAATATGTGGAATTTAAGAAATGAAACAAATAAACAAAAGTAAAGAAAAAAGAGAGAGACAAAGAAACCAAAAAATAGACATTTAACTATAGAGAACAAACTGATTGTTACCAGAAAAGAGGAGGGTGGAGGGATGGGTGAAATAGGTGATGAGGATTAAAAGCACACTTACCATGATGAGCACTAAGTAATGTACAGATTTGTTGAATCACTATACTGTACACTTGAAACTAATATAGCACTGAATGTTAACTATACTGGAATTAACATTAAAACTTAATAAAAAAGAAAAAAGGTTACCATTAAAAAACCATAATGCTAAGTGGAAAGAACAAGTAATATTGTGCTATCATATGTGAAAAAGAAAAGCTATATACATATCCATATCATATATGCGCAAACTATCTTGAAAATTTGTGGAGGGTTTGTTAAATGTAGGTTGTCATACAAACTAGGTACAGCAGAAGCAAAGCACAGGGTACAGATAATGATGTGAATATTAAAGGGAGGAGTAGCAGAAAAGAAAACCCTGAAGTCAAATAAAAATTCATGTCCCCGGCAATACCCACATAGAAGGACTGGACGAGGGTCCTCACAGAAGTTTTTTTTTAATGTTTTTTTTTTTAAATTTATTTCTAGGAGAGAGAGAGAGATAGCGTGAGCAGGGGAGGGTCAGAGAGAGAGGGAGACACAGACTCTGAAATAGGCTCCAGGCTCTGAGCTGGCAGTCAGCACAGAGCCCGACGCGGGGCTCGAACCGACGAACGCGAGATCATGACCCTAGCGAAAGCCAGACACTTAACCGACTAAGCCACCCAGGCGCCCCAGAAGTTTGTTTTAATAAAAGCCCAGTCCTTTATTGCTTACCCAAGGAGGGTTAGGGTTAGGTTTATTCTACCTAAAGCCGTTCATTCATTTAACTTTTTTTTTTTTTTTAAACCATGTGACACATGTTGTGAATAAGAGAAGTGAGAAATGCTGTTGTTTTTCAGGATTGGACAATCCAGTAGAGGAGACAGGTAAACTTCAAGGAGTTCAGGAATGAGATTATCTCAGGAGCCACATCTCATACTTTATAAAGGGAAGTAATTTTCCAAGACAGTGGGAAAGCTTTTGGGTAGAGAGCTGTTTAGTATCAGAATAAGAGTATTGAATGTCTGAATCAAGATAAATACCTGATCCTTGCAAGTGGAAATCTCCTTAGATGGACATCCAGGAAATATGACCAACACTCAGATATCTTGTTCTCAGTTTCTCCCCAAGTTTCTTTTTCTTACCATCCCAAACTGTCCCTTAACTTCTTCATAAGACAACAGCATGTCCCTGATGGCCTAAGGAAGCGCTTATGGTCAAGCACCAATGTCTTCCCCGACTCAAGACAGAACTTCCTTGCAGATGTGTCTGGTGGCTCTGAATGGACTTAATTCTTAACCTCAAGTTGGTGGATGCTACAGAAGCTCTGAGACCTCTGATATGGTAGTTTTGTGTCATGGATTTGTGAGGCTATAATCCGTGTTTCTGTCAGATTCCAAAAGTAGCCTGGATTTTAAAAACCATTGCTCCTAGCTGCTAATTTGGCTTAACCTTGGAAGCTTCAGCCCATGGTCCTGAGGAGAAAGACTTTCCGAAGAGGATGTACAAATCATCAACAGGCACATGAAAACATACTCAGCACCACTAATCATCAGGGAAATGCAAATAAAAACCACGAAGAAATATCACCTCACACCTCTAAGAAAAGCTATTATCAAAAAGACAATAGAGAAAAAATGCTGGTGAGGGTGTAGAGAAAGGCGAAACCTCATGCACTGCTGGAAGGAAAGTAAACTGATGCATCCACCATGGAAAACAGTATGAAGGCTCCTCAAAGAATTTTTTAAAAGAACTACCGTATGATTTAGTAATCCCACTTCTAGGTATATATCCAAAGGAAATGAAAACAGAATCTTGAAACTATATGTGCACTCCCATGTTCATTGCAGTATTATTTATAACAGTCAAGATATGGAAATAACCTAAGTGCCTGCCAATGGATGAATGGATATGGATGTGATATACATTAAGAATGAAATAGTATTCAGCCATGAGAAAGAAGGAAATCCTGTCATTGACAACAACATGGTTGGATCTTGAAGGCATTATCACTAAGCAAGAGAAGTCACAGAGAAAGACAAATACTGTATGATCTCATATGTGGAACTTGAAAAAGCTGACTCTGTGAAACAGAGAGTAGAATGGTGGTTACCTAGGCATTGGGTGTTGGGGAAATGAGCAGATGTTAGTCAAAGAGTAAACCTCCACTTATCAGATGAATAGGTTCTGGGGATCTAATACACAGTTTTGTGGATATAACTAAAAATACTGTATTATATAGTTGAAAGTTACTAAGACAGTGGATTTTAAATGTTCTCACCACACAAAAAAATGGTATGATGTGATGGAGGCATTAGCTAATGCTATTGTGGTGATCACACTGAAATGTATAACTGTATCAAATCAACATGTTGTGCATCTGAAACTTACACAATGTTATCTGTCAATTATATTTCTGCTACTGGAAAGATATCAGAGAGTGTGTGTTGAAGTATTGTCTTGGAGGACAAATCAGCTGTATAGAGTGAGCTTATGTTTTGGGTCATCCAGTTAGGAAATGTAACTAAGCTAGGTGCACCTTCAGAGTCTCATAGAAGAGAACAGGTCCCACGGAGGCAGCAGGTGTCAACACAGAAGCCATTCATCACCATGAAAAGGAAGATACTGACCCACAACTATCCCTCTTCCTGTAATTTTTTTCTTTGCACTCCCATCTCCTAGCTCAATCTCCCATTCTCTTCTACTTGGCAAGATCTAAGTGTGTAATCTGTACAGAAAAGTCAATATACAGACTATTCTGATGCTCTTCACTCTCTTTCTCCCTTTGGGTCTCATTTGCATCCTTTCCTTTGAGTGGAATCTAGAGAAGGTAGAATAAACGTATAGCCTTAAGTTATTTTAAAAATGCTTGGAGTTTGGGGGCAGAGATGGGGTGGGGTGAGGGAGAAACAACTTCACCAGTCATCAAAGAAATGTAAATTAAAATAACCTTTTGAGTTGATCAATTTTTAGCTACTATGTCAGCAAAAACTAATTTAATTCCTGGCAAAGTTGCAGTTAAAAAAGTTAAACCTCTAAAGTGACATTGTAAGTTGTTAAAAGCTTTTGAGAAAGCAAGTTAGAATACCCTGAGTCCTGGAAATGATTATACCAGTGGGTACACTCATGTCTCACTCATGGAAATCCATCCCAAGGAAATCAATGGATGAAACAACTGATCTACACCATTATGCATCTACATGTCCAGGAATAGGGGAATGACAGACTAAGTCTCAGTGTTCACTGAGTGGAATAGTATTCAAGCAGGAGAAATTATAATTGTGTAGACTGTGTCACAAATGGGAGTGTCTTTAAATAATACGTTAAGTAAAAATATTGGATGTCTGGTTGAAACTTGATAAAAATACTCCTTCATACGGTCAGGATTGAAAAGTATATAATAGATGAAAATCATGGGGCTGACAAAGATGTATTTTGGGTTATGTAAGATGCTAACGTGTTTCACAGTGACAATGAAATTTTGAAAAAAGTATATTTTAGGAAACACAGCCCGTGGTGTCTCTCGGAGGAGATAGAGGACTAACCCATCTACAAAAGGGATATCTCCAGGTAAGGATCACAGTGATGAAAACCACAAAACATTCTGGATACTTTCAAGGATGCTTCTCCAAGTGCATGTCTTCTTAAGCAATGGCTCTCTCCTTACTGGAATCCCCAAATCAGAATGATCATCCAGACAGAAGACACAAATGGAGGAGAGATCATGTTCTCCAAAGCTGAAGAGAGATTTTTGGAGGGGAAAACCACAGATCTAGGAACTCTTTGACATGATTGGTTGGTCTGAACACTAGCTTTCCACCAGAGACAGGCCTGGCCTTGTGGTCATAAATATGGGGGCTGTTGACAAACGGTTTCCCACCCTGGGACCTGGGTTCACAGTTCAAGAGTCACGTGGGTCTGCTTAAGCAGCAGGGCTTGGCCTCTGAGCTGAGCACAGGCTTTCAGAAGAGGCTTGGCTGGCTGAGCTTTACGGGAAAGGAAATGCTCAGGTTTCACTGAAAGGAGGGTGTGTGAGGACGGGGGCCAGGGCTGGGAATTTGAGGGAAAGAATGGTCCCTTTCAATGCAGACAGATGCAGTCTGGCTCAAAGTCAGCCTGGCTTAAAAAAAAAAAAAACCCAAGTGGTCCAATAACACTAAAAAATCTGCACACATTCAAAGTTGTATTTTAAATACCGCACAAGGGCAGACAATAAATGTGATGGTTTTTCCATCCTGTGACTATGGAGAGCCTCCCAAAGCCTTAGCAGGTGTGCACAGATAAATGTGTGTGCATGCTCATTTGGGATGTATATAAATACCTGCATACAAGTACATGTACACATGCAATACTACCCATGGCATACATACTTCCATTCTCTCTTCAGAAAGCTAGAAGTCTGCAGTTGATCTAAGTTTGGCATGGGCTGAAAGCTGTGCTTGGAATGGCTGCTTGGACTGGTTCTGAGCAGGGCGACAGGCTTGAAGCTTCTAAGAAAATGAACTACCTTTTATTTTTTATCCTGCTGGTAAATGAAGAAGGATGTTAGTTTGGAAACCACAGTGAATTTTGGGCCCCGCCATGACAAAGTCCTTAAAGCTTTACAATAGAATCATTCTACTCACAGGTTTCATTCCATGATGGCTAAATAACATGGAGAATTAGAATTCTGGAGCTTCCAAAAGCCTATTTTCATGGGCTTGCTTCGGGTACACCCATCCTCATGTTCTCTCCTCTTCCCTGTGAGCTTATTCGGGTGTTCATCATGCTAGTCTCAGCTCAGAGAGGCAGGGCAGGCCAGGAAAGCCCTTGAGGTGCCTGTCTCCAGGGCTGGGGACACCCCTGGAGAGTCAGCTGGGCCTGGGTCAGAACAGGGGGCTCCATAAATCTGGCACTCACATCCACCTCATAAAACTACTGCTTAATTAAAGGCAGAGCAGTTCCAGGGCGGGCCAGCTCTGCAGGTCAAGCTGAGGTAGCAGAGGTGGTGCAGGCAACGTTTCTGTGGGCCTGCTCCTTCACCTACTAAGCCACCAGGAAAAGAGAGGTGGGCTGGGCTCAGATGACCCCTGAGGGGCTGGCTGGGCTGGCTGATGGGAGTTGTGCAGAGTAGGTCCTCCAGAATCAGATCAGCAACTGAGGAAGCAGACCAGGAGTGGAGTATTTAGCCTGCTCCCTAAATATTCTTCCTGGGGAGAGGGAGATGTTCTATGAAAGAACAGGAGGTACATAACCCTGTGCCCCTTTTGCATTTCAGAAGGTCATGGGGCCCCTTGCCTCTAACTGTGTCCTTTTCTAAGAAGTGTGTGCTGGGCCAGCCTTCCTCCTCCCTCTGAGACTCTTCTCTCTGGTTTCATGTGTGCTAATCAGGGCATGCTGTGCCTGGCCATTTCTCAGAACCCTGGTGTTTACATGGCTCTTGGGGATTATCTTGTCCAATTGCCCTCATTTTACCAACAAGGAAACTGAGGTTCAGAGAGGTTGTGGGACTTGCCTAAGGTGACATGGGGACCTGAGAGCTGGGCCATGGAGTCAGGTGTCCCCACATGATACATCGCTCTTTCTACTTCTTCTCCCCACAGATCCTGGGGGTCAGGGATGTCCTGAAGATTGAGGAGATGGGAGAAGTGCTCTGCAGAGTGTGAAAATTAAACAATGCATGAAAGCACTTACCCTGTAGGTAAGGGTGGTAAACTGGAGGAAAATGGAGAAAGGACAGGCCAACATGTTGTGTGCCACATTCCCCTGTCCACATGCTGGGTTTCCCCACAACTGTTTCCCAGACAGCAGACTGGGTGGGTCCAGAAAGAGGCCTGTGAAAGAGCTCTGGTGGTCAAGATCTGCAAGACAGCAGGGCCAGGGCAGTAGAGAGCATCCCTCTCTTGTTTTGGCTCTTTTGCTTCTCTGAAATGGGATAGGGGAGATTGGGAATCAACCACCTGAAAATTTTGTTATTGTGGTAAAGCACACATAACATAAAATTTACCATTTTAACCATTTTTAAGGATATAGTTCAGTGGTGTTAAGTATAGTCACATTGCTATGCAGCCATCACACCATCTATCTCCAGAACCTTCTCATCAAAACTGGAACTCTGTACCCATTTAACAAGAACTCCTCATTACCCCCTCCTCCTGGGTCCTAGAAACCACCATTCTGCATTCTCTCTACTTTGACTTCTATCTGATGACTCTAGGGACTTCCTGTGAGCAGAATCACCCAAGTTTTGCCTTTTTGTGTCTGGCTTATTTCACTGGATGTAATGTTCTCAAGGTTTCTCCATGTTGTGACATAGCCACCTTTGACTTTAAACTCTACATGTGTTGAGGCACCTGGGTGGCTCAGTCGGTTTAGTGACCGACTCTTGATTTGGGGTCAGGTCATGATCTCACAGTTTGTGAGTTCGAGCTGTGTGTCAGGCTCTGCACTGACGGTGTGGAGCCTGCTTCTGATTTTCTCTCTCTCCCTCTCTCTCTGCCTTTCCCTTCACACCGTTCTCTCTCAAAACAAAGAAACAAACAAAAAACTCTACATGTGTGGCAGGCCCTTTTACCCCCAGACCACATTTCAGACCATGTGGCAGCGCTGGCTTATTGGGAAGGGTTGGCTTCATGATGGTGTTCCCTAGTGTTGTAGGACTACAGCATGGCCCTGGGTTTCTAGAGCTCTTTGCTCTTGACTTCAGTCTCAGATTGGGTTGATTAGCCACAGATTCCCTCAGCAATTTTCTTCTTCTACTGTATTTGCACAGGAAGAAGAATAAGGACTCAGGGCAAATAAAAGGAAAAAACTACTGAGCTTGGAGATTTTCACACCCTCCTGTAAGATTTAGAAATCTGGTGTTACTGGGTGCCTGTGTGCCTCAGTTGGTTAAGTCAATGACTCTGGCTTAGGTCATGATCTTGCAGTTCGTGAGTTTGAACCCACATGGGCTCTCTGCTGTCATCATACAGCCTATTTTCTCTCTGCCCCTCCCTGGCTTGTGCACTCTCTCTCTTTTACTCTCTTTCTTAAAAAGAAATCAACATTAAAAAATATGTTTCTCTAAAAAAACTGAAATCTGGCATGGCTTTAAACATATTTTCTGGGTTTTTCATAAGTTAACATTAAATATTTTAGAGAAAATAGTTTTATATGGTCACTTAATGCCAGGACTTGACAATGCTTGTCCGTGTGCTGGACTTTCCTATGGACAACCATGTTACCATTGTAGACCAGCATAAGGGTGACTTATGGTAAGGGGCCCTTCAGAGAGATGATGTCTGTGGTGCTGGCAGCTACCAGGGTGGTCCTGGAAGCACCCTGGCCTGGCCATCTGGAAGATTCTTTTTTTCTTTTTCACATAAGACACCCCCTGGAGATTCCCAGAAATAACTGAGTGGAACTAGCAGAGAAATGGGCCTGGGTGGGAGCAGGGGGAAGGATGATTCCCAGTTATAAATTAGCAGCAGGACAGGTCAAAAGCAAGAGAAATAGGACAACTATAATTCTTTCCTCATCCCTGCACTCATAGACCAGTAATCCTGAGTGTGCAATTCCTGATATGGAAGATACTGGGAGAAGAGGAAATGCATGTCTCCTCCTAGACCTTATAATCTTGGGAAGTAACATGTTTCATTTGTTCCTGATGGAGAAAGGATGTGGAGCTGGTGCTCTAAAATGCATGCAGGGTAAGCTGCTCTGCTGAAAGAGCTTTTGGAGGGGCACAGTGTAGCCTGAGAGCACATGGCCTCCATGTCCCTGTGAGGGGGCTCTCTGACAGGGCTCCATAGGGAGGCCAGTTAAGCCCTTTAGGCCTCAAATTTGAAAGACCTAACAGAAGTGGACTCTTATGCTCCTTGCTCAGACCCTGAAATTATGACAGGGAGGGAGGGAATGCATCTTAGACAACTGGGCCTTGATCCACTGAGGAAATCTTTTTATTTTATTTTATTTAAAATTTTTATATTTTATATTTTATTTTATATTTTTATATTTTATTTTTTTGTATGGTAAAATATGCATAGAATAAAATTTACCTTTTTTAAAACCATTTTCAGGTGTATAATTTAGTGGCAATAAGTACATTCACATTGTTGTGCACCATCACGTCGATCTGTCTCAGAACTCTTTTCATCTTGCAAAACTGAAACTCTGTACCCATTAAACAGTAATTCCCCATTCTCTCCTCCACTGGCAACAACCATTCTATTTTCTGTCTCTATGAATTTGACTACTGTAAGGACTGTGTATAACTGGAATCATCCAGTGTTTGTCCTTTTGTAACCAGCTTATTTCACTGAACAAAATGTCCTCAAGTTTCATCCATGTTGTAGCATGTGTCAGAAATTCCTCCCTTTTTTTTTTTTTTTTTTTTTTTACAAATAGTTTATTGTCAAATTAGTTTCTACATAACACTCAGTGCTCATCCCCAAAGTGCCCTCCTCCATGCCCATCCCCCCCTCCCCCCCACATCCATCAGTCCTCAGTTTTTGTCAGCATTCAAGAGTCTCTCATGGTTTGCCTCTCTCCCTTTCCCCCACCATTTCCGCCCTTCTTCTCCCGCTTGTTCCTCCGTCAAGTTCCTCCTAATCCTCCTATACGTGCAAACATATGATATTTGTCCTTCTCTGCCTGACTTATTTCGCTCAGCATAACACCCTCAAGGTCCATCCATGTTGCTACACATGGCCAGATTTCATTGTTTCTCATTGCCATGTAGTATTCCATGGTATAGATAAACCACATCTTCTTGATCCATTCATCTGTTGATGGACACTTAGGCTCTTTCCATGTTTTAGCTATTGTGGAGAGTGCTGCTATGAACATTGGGGTACATGTGCTCCTATGCCTCAGCATTTCTGTATCCCTTGGGTAAATTCCTAGCAGTGCTATTGCTGGGTCATAAGGGAGTTCTATTGTTAGTTTCCTGAGGAACCTCCACACTGTTTTCCAGAGGGGCTGTACCAGTTTACATTCCCACCAACAGTGTAGGAGGGTGCCCGTTTCTCCACATCCTCGCCAGCATCTAGAGTTCTCTGATTTGCTCATTTTAGCCACTCTGACTGGCGTGAGGTGGTATCTCAGTGTGGTTTTGATTTGTATTTCCCTGATGAGGAGGGATGCTGAGCATCGTTTCATGTGTCTGTTGGCCATCTGGATGTCCTCTTTGGAGAAGTGTCTGTTCATGTCTTCTGCCCATTTCTTCACTGGGTTGTTTGTTTTTCGGGCGTGTAGTTTGGTGAGTTCCTTATAGATTCTGGATATTAACCCTTTATCTGATATGTCATTTGCAACTATCTTTTCCCATTCCGTTGGTTGCCTATTAATTTTCTGGGTTGTTTCCTTGGCTGTGCAGAAGCTTTTAATCTTGATGAGGTCCCAACAGTTTATTTTTGCTCTTGATTCCCTTGCTTTTGGGGATGTGTCAAGTAAGAAGTTGCTGCGGTGGAGGTCAAGGAGGTTGTTTCCTGCTTTCTCCTCTAGGGTGTTGATAGTTTCCTGTCTCACGTTCAGGTCCTTTATCCATTTTGAGTTGATTTTTGTGCATGGTGTGAGAAAATGATCTAGTTTCATTCTTCTGCATGTTGCTGTCCAGTTCTCCCAACACCATCTGTTAAAAAGGCTGTCTTTTTTCCATTGGATATTCTTTCCTGCTTTGTCAAAGATCAGTTGGCTGTATACTTTTGGGTCCACTTCTGAGTTCTCAATTCTGTTCCATTGGTCTATGTGTCTGTTTTTGTGCCAATACCATACTGTCTTGAGGATGACAGCTTTGTAGTAGAGGCTGAAGTCTGGGATGGTGATACCTCCCGTTTTGGTTTTATTTTTCAGTATTACTTTGGCTATTCGGGGTCTTTTGTGGTTCCATACAAATTTTTGGATAGTTTGTTCTAGTTTTGAGAAGTATGCTGGTGCAATTTTGATTGGAATTGCATTGAATGTGTAGAGTGCTTTAGGTAGTAATGACATCTTAACTATATTTATTCTTCCTATCCATGAGCATGGAATGTTTTTCCATTTCTTTGTGTCTTCTTCAATTTCCTTCATAAGTTTTCTATAGTTTTCATCATACAGATCTCTTGTATCCTTGGTTAGGTTTATTCCGAGGTATTTTATGGTTTTTTGTGCAATTGTGAAGGGGATCAGTTTCTTGATTTCTCTTTCTGTTGCTTCATTATTGGTGTATAAAAATGCAACCGATTTCTGTACGTTGATTTTGTACCCTGCAACTTGGCTGAATTCTTGGATCAGTTCTAGTAGGCTTCTGGTGGAGTCTGTCGGGTAGAAATTCCTCCCTTTTTAAGGCTGAATAATATCTCATTGTAAAGATACCACTAAAGAAGTTCTAGCATATTGTGCATCTGTTAGAGAAGTTAGCCATGAAAATCTTACCAACAGATAAGACTTCTGCTTTTTAATCTCTGCTTGGCTTTGTGCCAAAAAGTGTCTTCTCTTTTCAGGGCTATAATCTAGGTATAGGGATGATGTTTACCTATGTGGCAAATAGGCAGGATGAGATGATCCCAGGCAAGCTGAATAGGTCATTAGGGCTTCTGGGGCTCCACGAGGGATAAAGAACCATGGACTGGGAGCAAGCCCATTAGCCAGGTGGGCTTCTTGGAGAAGGCAGCAGGGCTTGATCTGGAGAGAGAGGATGTGAAGAGTAGTTGGAGAGAAGACCTGGGGGGAGACTCCAAGCTGTCCTCATAGGCAAGAGTATTTATTTGTCAGACACTTCTGAAATAAGCAGTTTGAAAGTAACCTTCCTGCTATTTCACTGAGAGTTTCCTTTTGCATAGAATAGAAGAAAGACAATTTTAAGCTGTGGTATCAGGAAAGCTCATGATCTCTAAAGTAATGAGGATCTGCATTGTGGTCCTAGTTCTACTACTTTATACGGTGCGAGTTTGAACACATTTCTTAATAACTTGAGAAAATTTCTCATTTATGGAATGGGGACACCAATACCTGATTTTCAGATTTTTTAGAGTATTAATATATTTAAAGTTTTCTTTTTAATTTTATACATAGAGAGAGTGAGCAGGGGAGAGAGGCAGAGAGAGAGAGAATTCTAAGTAGGTTCCACTGTGCAGAGACCCACTCAGGGCTTGATTCCATGACCCTAGGATCATGACCCAAGCTGAAATCAAGAGACTGAGCCACCCAAGTGACCCAAGGGTATTAATGTATTTGAAGTACCTAGCACAACGCTTGGCATATAATAGATTCTCAATAAATAGTAGAAATAGAGATAATACTCGCAGGAGAGTAATAAAAGATTTATTTATTCAACAAATACTTACTGTAGTTTGCTATGAAAATGACTTTAGACAAGATGTTAAGGATATTATGAGCAACATAGGCAAGGTCTCTGCATTGAGGAGCTATGTAATGAAGGAGATATATTAAAAAGCAAAATGAATAAGCAAGACAACTTCAGGTTGTAATGAACAAGATGATGCATTAAGAATAACCCAAAGCAGTTACCTTAGGTGAGCCAGCTAGGGAAGACCTCTCTGAACTGAGATGAGAAGGACCATGAGAAGAGATCAAGGAGAATTTGGTGTTGGACATCACAATTTTTGTTGTGTTTGGTTTTGAAGGGCCCAGGGCTTCACTTAGTGAGCCAGCAGGAAAGTGGTACAAGATGGTTTGGAAGTACTTGGTAACCAGAGGAGTCTGGATTTTATTCTAAATGCAGTGGAAACTTGTTACAAGGGGTTGGAGTAGGAGATGACATGATCTATGTTTTAAAAGGTATCTTAAAATTCAACAAACAAGCAAAAGAACAAAAATTAGCAATTAAAAATGGGCAAAGAATAGGAATAGACATTTCTCCAATGAAGATATATAGATGGCCAGTAATCACATGAAAGATACTCATTATCACTATTCATTAGGGATATGGAAATCAAAACCATGATGAAATGCTACTTCATGCCCATTAGGATGGCTATCAAAAAAAAAAAAAGAAAATAACAAATATTGGCAAGGATGTGGAGAAATTGAAACCCTGGTGCATTGAGGATGGGAATGTAAAATGGTGCAGTCACTGTGGAAAATAGTATGGAGGTTCTTCAAAAAAATTAAACACTGATTTACCATATGATTCCACAATTCCACTTTGAGGTATTTATATTCAAAATAATTGAAAGCATTGACTCCAACAGATATTTGCACACCCAGGTGTATAGCAGCATTGTTCACAATAGCCAAAATGAAGAAACAGCCTGTGTCCATTAATGGATGAACGGATCAATAAAATGTGGCATACATGTACCGTAACATATTATTCAGCCTTAAAGAGAGGAAATCCTGTTTAATGTTATAATATGGTTGAACCTTGGGCATTATCTTAAGCAAAATATACCAGGCACAAAAGGAAAAATACTGTGATTACACTTATATGAGGTACATAAAGAAATCAAACTCATAGAGACAGAAAGTAGAATGGAGATTGCCAGGACCTACATGAAGGGGAGCAGTTATTGTCTAATGGGTACAGAGCTTCAATATAGGAAGATGAAGGTTTTCTGGAGATTGATGGTGGTGATGGTTGAACAATAATGTGAATGTTCTTTTTTTCTTAATGTTTATTTATTTTTGAGAATGAGTGACTGGGAGAGGGGCAGAGAGAGAAGGGGATAGAGGATCTGAAGTGGCTCTACACTGACAGCAGAGAGCCTGATGTGGGGTTCAAACTCAAGAACCATGAGATCATGATCTGAGTCAAAGTTGTATGCCCAACCGACTGAGCCACCCAGGTGTCCTGTGAATGTTTTTAATGTCAATGAATAGTATACTTAAAATGGTCAAAATTATCAATTTTATGTATTATATTTTATGGATTTTTTTTATTCTCCATGTTGTATATGATCCTCCCAATCACTCACCACCAGGGAAATACAAATCAAAACCACAACAAGATACCACCTCACACCTGTTAGAATGGCTAAAATTAACAACACAAGAGACCATAGGTGTTGGTGAGGATGTGGAGAAAGGCGAACTCTCTTGCACTGCTGGTGAGAATGCTGGACAACAGTATGGAAGTTCCTCAAAAAGCTAAAAATAGAACTACCCTCTGATCCAGAAATTTCACTACTGGTATTTACCCAAAGGATACAAAAATACAGATTCAAAAGAGCACATGAACCCCCATGTTTATAGCAGTACTATCAACAATAGTCAAGTTATGGAAAGACCTCAAATGCCCATCGACCAATGAATGGATAAAGATGTGATATATACATATATATACATATACGTATATAATGGAATATTACTCAGCCATCAAAAAGAATGAAATCTTGCCATTTGAATGACATGAATCGAGCTAGAATATATTATGCTAAGTGAAATAAGTCAATCAAAGAAAGACAAATATTTCACTCATATATGGAATTTAAGAAACAATATAGATGAACATATGGGAAGTGGGCAGGGGAAAGAGAAGAAAGGGAAATAAACCACAAGAGACTCTTAATGATAGAGGACAAACAGAGTGGAGGGAGGTGGGTGGGAGATGAGCTAGATGGGTGATGGGTATTAAGGATGGCTTGTGATGAGCACTGAGAATTTTATGTAAGTGATGAGTCACTGGATTCTATTTCTGAAACCAATATTGCACAGTATACTAACTAATTAAAATTTAAATTAATAAAAAAATTGTACAGGGGTGCCTGGGTGGCTCAGTCGGTTAAACGTCCGACTTCGGCTCAGGTCATGATCTCACAGTTTGTGGGTCTGAGCCCCACATCGGGCTCTGTGCTGACAGCTAGCTCAGAGCCTGGAGCCTGCTTCGGATTCTGTGTCTCCCTCTCTCTCTGACCCTCCCCTGCTCATGCTGTCTCTCTCTTTCTCAGAAATAAATAAAAACATTAAAAAAAAAAAAGATTGTACAGAAACAAGAGTAGAGACAGCAGACCAATGGGCAGGCTGTTGTAAGCAAATGATGATGGTTCAGTGGACAGGGAGGAAACTGAAAGGATTTGAGACACAGAATAGAGAAGATTGCATGTGGGGAGTGATGAGGGGACAAGATTCATTGCTTTTGATTTAAGCAACTGTGTGGTACAACTTGCTGAAATGGCGGCAACTGGGGAATGAAATATTCAAGATAAAAGCAAGTGTTTCTTTTTTTAATCAGCAATGTGTATGTAATGAACCCTCCCTTAAACCCCAAAAGGACAGAGTTTGGAGAGTTGCCAGGTGAGTGAACATGTGGAGATTCAGAAAGAGAGGTGCACCTGCAGAGGGCATGGAAGCTATGCTCCCTTTCTCTATACCTTGTCCAATACATCTCTTCCATCAGGCTGTTCCTGAGTTATATCCTTTGTATTAAATGGGTAATCCACTAAGTAAAATATTTCACTTAGTTCTGTGAGCTGCTCTAGCAAATTAATCAAATCCAAGGAAGGGGTCCTGGGAACCTCCAACCTATAGTCAGTTGGTTAGAAGCCCAACTGAAAACCTGGATTTGCCATGGGCATCTAAAGTGGGAAGAGAGGGGAGTCTGTGGGACTGAGCCCTTAACCTGTGGGATCTGACACTGCCTCCAGGTAGATATTGTCAGAATTTAGTTGAATTGTAGTGCATCCAGCTAGTGTTGGAGAATTGCTTTGTTTGGGGGAGAAAAATTGATGTCACGATCATAAGATGTCTAATAAATATCCTAGTGGATATGACAAAAAGTCAGTTGGTTATTTGGATCTAGAATTCAAGGGAAAATTTGGAGCTAGTAATTTTGGAAACCACCAGTGTATAGATGATGTTTACAGATGTAAAAGCAGACAAGAGCATATTAGAAGTAGGAATAACAGCCATTTCCTGAATACTGGGAATGCAGGTACTGGGCATATTTAATCAAACTTACTTGTAGCAACAACCCTAAGAAGGATGTAGTATTACCATATTACCATTGAGATGGAGAATGCTAGTTGTAAGCCAAACTTCATGCCTCCCTTCATTCCTAGAAATAAATTTTATCTGGGATTTAGACACCAGCCAGATGCTACCTCTCCCAGCCCTCCTTGCAATACATGGGTCAAGGTAATTATGCTCGTCCCATGGGGTGTTAATAGAAATAATGTGGGTAACTTTTAAACTGGGGCACATGAGACATTGGTGTGTATCAGCCATACTTTCTATCCCCTCTTTACTGACAAAAATGATGATGACCACAGCTGCCTTGGAAGCTATGTGCTAAAGATGACAAAAATGTTCTCAGCCTGGGTTCCTGGATAACTGCATAGGTGAGAGCCACCTGTAAACTGGAACACTCACTTTGGACTATTACATGAAAGAGCAATCAACTCCTTTATTCTCTAAGCTCCTGAATTTTGTTCTTCTCTGTTATAACAGTTTATTTTGTTATTTAATATGATCATTTTATGAATGTTTGGAAAAGTTAAGATACCCAAGATCACAGAGGTAAGACCCAAATACTGTTCAGTCTAATTCCAATACCTAACCTATTTGTTGCCCCAGGCCAATAAAGATTGAAAAGTAGACTAGAGCTTGGGAATATATGCATCCCCAGTTCACAGACAGCCTGGTAGTTCAGTGAGCATGGTCAGCAGTAAATCCTACTGTTTGGTAGAGAAAATTGAAGACTAAGTGGTTTGTGTAATTCATGTTCCAGAAAAGCTTTGCAGAAAAGTTGGAGATCTTTCTAATAACCAAGAAGTCAATGTGTTGCTTGGTGCCTATGTTACATGGGTAGGGGAGACCCTGTAAGGGTCATGACCAGTGAGCTTTTTCATCTTCCAAAGGAGCCATACTCAGGTCTTCAGAATTTCTGGGGAACCTGATTCCTAAAATCTCTCTTCAAGATGTCTGAAGTGTTATGAAATCCCACAAAAAAGGTTTGGTTTCTATGACAACCAAATAAAAGGCAAAGAACTATTACAGACTTAAAAAGGATTCTTTGCCTGGGCTGGGAAAGAGCAGTCTTAACCTTTGTGACTCAGTCTAATGCCATCTTGGATAAATCTACCATGATGAATGTACTATGACCTGAAGCCTTCCTGAGCACAGTTCCTTGCCCCCCACCCATATATTTTTTCCTTTTGTTTAATCACACCCTTAAGTACATCCTAGGGGCATAAGTTTCTTGATTTGCTTTGGAGATATGACTATGATTCTCAAATATTCCCTCCTGGGTAGTCTCTAGGGCTATAAAAAGAAAAGCAGGTTTATGGGAGATGGAATTGCAGAGATCTACTCATCTTGAGGTGGATCAAGACATGCTTCTGTTTGTAAGTACCCTCAATAAACCATTTCTTGTCAAATTGGACTTGTTATCCTTTTTCATTGGTCTTATGTTTTCTTCCGCTTTTGGAGACTGTTTTGCATATAATTCCCTTTCAGGGAAAGGGAAAACCTTCATACCACAGCTGGAGAAATACTTTTGTTGTCACCATTATGCCATTAATCTAGAACTGGGCCTGGGGCAGATGAATACACAAGGATGAACCTGGCCAAAGGAAGCACGGCCATCAGTGCAGAAGCTTACTGGCTACTCTAGGGGAGCACTGATTTCTAGCTTAGGTGTGTGTTGTTGATCACCACTGCCCCCTTTGGAACCAAGGCCATCAGAAGACACTAGTTCTGTGGTAGTTGTGGGAACTTTCACCTGAAGGATGAGAAGCTGTATGAGCTATAGGATTGATTCCTACTTCTAGATCACTGCATAACTTATTGTCCAAGCTGAGATGACTTTCAAAATAAAAGGGACAATATATTTTTAATAGTTTATTGTCAAGTCGGTTTCCATATAACACCCAGTTATCCCCACAAGTGCCCTCTTCCATGCCCATCACCCCCCTTCCCCTCCCTCCGACCCCATCTGCCCTCAGTTTGTTCTCAGCATTCAAGAGTCTCTCATGGTTTGCCTCCCCCCTCCCCACTATTTTTCCCTTTTTTATCCCCCATGGTCCTCCGTTAAGTTCCTCCTAATCCTCCTATATGTGCAAACATATGGTGTCTGTCCTTCTCTGCCTCACTTATTTCGCTCAGCATAACACCCTCAAGTTCCAACCATGTTGCTACACATGGCCAGATTTCATTCTTTCTCATTGTCATGTAGTATTCCATTGTATAGATAAACCACATCTTCTTGATCCATTCGTCAGTTGACACTTAGGATCTTTCTATGTTTTGGCTATTGTTGAGAGTACTGCTATGAACGTTGGGGTACACGTGCCCCTATGCACCAGCACTCCTGTATCCAATAGGGACAGTATTAATGATTATCCTGGGACAATAAGATACAATCAAACTGCCTTGGGGAATCTAGGATGGATAGTCAGCCTACTATACACTACTGTTCCCAGAAGGGTCTTGAGATTCTCTGCCATGATACATGGGCTTAAATGTATGAGTGTCTGTTGAATCTTTTCCTTACATACTGGCCCTGTGGTTTTTATGTGTTTGCCTTGAATCAGGTTGCAATGTTATGAGTTAATTAAAATAATGCACAAAATATTATATTTTTAAAAAGTTTATTTATTTATTTTGAGAGAGATATCAAGCAAGCAGAGCAAGCAGGGAAGGGACAGAGAGAGAGAGAGAGAGAGAGAGAGAGATAGAAAAGGAGAGAGAAAATCCCAAACAGGCTCTGAGCTATCAGAGCAGAGCCTGATGTAGAGCTCATTCTCATAAATCCTGAGATCATAACATGAGCAGAAATCAAGAGTTGGACGCTTAACCAACTGAGCCACCCAGGTGCTCCCAAATCTTATTTTAATAAATGTTCCAAGAAAGCAAATGTTTGCTTCAAGTTACCTTTTGATTCCGTGGTCTTGCAGGGCTATCCAGGGCAATGGCACGTAAGAGGAAGTATAAAATCTCAAAAGGCAGATGTTTGCCAAAACTAATGAACTCTCTGACTCATTTATGGTCTAAAATGTGTGGACTTATAGTGTATTTCTTTTGATTTTCAGCAGAACATTTTGTGTTCTTAAACTCCAGTAGTGTTCTCCAAAGCTAGACATGGGTGATCCTGGGGTGAGCTGCCTCTCTTCAGTTGACTGCATCACTCATTCTTGCTTCCTTCTGTTTATCCTGACAATGGAGGGGTGAAGTTTGGAACAGGCGACTGATTCTGGTATTCTTATCACACCCCTATTTGGCCTGTCTTATCCCTGGAAAATGGTTGAACTAAAATTCCATTGTTTTTCATGTTTCTGATAAAAGTAGCCCAAACTTTCAGAACTCTGCTACCTGTTGCCTTTGATCATTGGGCAGGCCCAACTGTGCTTTTGGATCTCTGCTCTCCCATTTTCTGCATGTCTCCTGTGGGTGTGCACCCTGAGTTTTTGCTAGAAGTGCTGATGTCATGGAGCAGTGACTCCAACTAAAGAATACATATCTTGCTTTGCCTCAGAAGAGTTCTCCTGCAACATTAACTCTCTTGTAATATAGGCTCTGCTGTGTGCATGCTGGGGGCTGTCAGTTTGCAGTTAGAGCTCAATAAATCCCGTGGCCTTGAGTTAGCCCCTGGGGTATTGCCATCCACCTCATAAAACTCCTACTTAATTAAGTATGGTATATACCGTTAACAGCCTTTGCTTCTGGACAAAGCACCAGACCTGAGCATGTAAATATGTTCCTGCCACATCTGTGCCATGAGGCTGGTGGACCCCTGTATGACTGCAGAAGGAGTGAATCTTCTTCCCTGAGCTGAAGGGCTGTCCTCTAGGATCATGGAAAATCAAATTGGTAGAACCCCCTCCTGCTCAGTCAGAATTCAGCACTCAGAAACCTCTGAGAAGCTTGTTTTTGACAAACTATGTTTCATAGATGTTAAAATAATTTAATAGATGTTGAAAAAATACAAAACCATCTTTGACTAGAGTAATTGCCAAGTCAATGTTCATATAGAAATATCTTTGTTTCTGGGTACGTGGGTGGCTCAGTTGGTTAAGTGTTCAACTTTGGCTTGGGCGATGGTTTCACAGTTTGTGAGTTTGAGCCCCACATTGGGCCCTGTGCTGACAGCTCAGAGCCTGGAGCTTGCTTCAGATTCTGTGTTTCTGTCTCTTTCTGCTCATTTCCTGCTCAAGCTCTCTCTCTCTCTCTCTCTCAAAAATAAAATAAACATTAATAAAAAGAAATACCTTTGTTTCAGGAGAGCTTTTGAGCAAAGGGGAATCTGACATTTAGATCCTACTCATCCGAATTAAAAAGAACAGCTTCCGGCTTTTCTAGTGATACTACTAAATGATAACAATTAACATCAGGTACTTCTTTTTCCTATCCTTTTATTTAAATTTTAGTTGGTTAACATACAGTGCAATATTGGTTTCAGAAATAGAACCTAGTGATTCATCGCTTACATACAACACCCAGCACTTATCACAACTACCCTCCTAAAAACCCATCACCCATCCAGTTGTTCCCCACTCATCTCCCTCTATCAGCTCTTAGTTTGTTTTCTGTTGTTAAAAGTCCGTGGTTTGTTTCCGTCTCTCCTCTTCCCTTCTTCTCATATGTTCATCTATTTTGTTTCTTAAATTCCACATATGAGTGAAATCATAGGTATTTGTCTTTCTCTGACTGACATATTTCACTTAGCATAGTACTGTCTACCTCCATCCACATCCCTACAAATGGCAAGATTTCGTTCTTTTTGATGGCTGAGTAATATTCCATTATATGAATATGTACCACATCTTCTTTATCCATTTATTAGTCAATGGACATATGGACTCTCCCCATAGTTTGGCTATTGTTGATAATACTGTTACAAACATTGGTGTGCATATACCCCTTTGAATCTGTATTTTTGTGTCCTTTGGGTACTTAGTAGTGCAGTTGTTGGATGATAGGGCAGTTCTTTTTTTATTTTTTTTAAGAACTTCGATTCTGTTCTCCAGAGTGGCCATAGCAGTTTGCATTCCCACCAACAGTGCAAGAGGTTTCCACTTTCTCCACATCCTCGTCAACACCTGTTATCTCTTGTGTTGTTAATTTTAGCCATTCTGATACATGTCTGAAGTGGTGCTTCTGATGAGTACTTCTGTGCATCAGTAATAAGGAGATACTATATAATTAGCATTTGTAAAAAGAAGTTCATGAGATAGAGCCACATGATGATTAAAGATGTGCTGGGGCTGAAAAAGGGGCAACAAAGGGCTGCTGCTAAGTCCAGCAAGATGCAAGGACCACAGTGACCACCTTGCATCATACAATGGGTCATTTTGTTCAGTGAACACACTACAGTCTTAATTCAGTTAAAATGAAAACTTTATATAATATAATGAAAAAAGAGAGGGGTTTCTTCTGGATTACCTATTGGACCCCTTGTGGCTATGAAGATCTTTTAGGACACTACGTAACATTTTTCTTACTGGAATATATAGTGTATATAGTAGAAACAACATGAGCTTTGCAGTAAGATATACTTGATATACCTTTGCAGACAGATTCCAATCCTGGGTCTATCACTTGTGGGTCATGTGACATTAAAATAACTTCCCTCTAAGCTCATCTCCTTGTCTCAAAAATGGTCTTATATTCCTTATTTTATGGAGTAGCAGTGAGGCTTACGTGAACCTATCGTAAAGAGCCCTTCCTCAATTCACCCAGTGCATATAACATCCAGTGTATTTCCCAATGATTATATTTAAGAACATGGTGGACATGTTCATGTCCCTTTGTCTCCTGGGATGGAAGCAAAAGTCTCCACCTATCTTTTCTCATCTTAAAGATGGTGTACTGAGATAAGGATGACAGAAGGATGAAGAACCATCTTTCTTAAGCAGCAGCTCTACCAGATTTTGGCGACGTATATGACTACAGCCCTGGTACTCAGTCCAACTTGCCTTAGGGTTGGGTGGGAGCCATCTTGGACTACAGTTGGGAACTATGATAGGTGATAGGATCAAAGAGTAGGCTAAACAACTATGTCTCTGGAAGTTCAAGACACTCTTGAAGAATTCTGGCCTTATCAGTATCTTGTCCCAATCACAGCTGGATGGTGACCATGAACTGCATCCAGTCATGCATGTCTTGTTGTGTAACAGGCACTATTTTAGGGTGTGAAGATATACCCCTGGATAAAATAAACAAAAATCCCTGCCTTCTTTGTCCTCACATTCTGGTGGATAGTAACAAGTAGTTCATGGGAACTGAAATGTAAGAACTCTATCACCACATACTTCTTGTCTTGAACTGAATTACCCCCTAACTCCAGCAAGGGCTCTGCACCTACACACCTCCCTATTCTCCACTGGCCCTCCTTTGAGTGAAGTTAGGCCTGAGAAATCTTAGTTTGTTGAACTCTATTTCCTTTTTTTTTTTTTAATTTTTTAAATGTTTTATTTATTTCTAGGAGAGAGAGAGAGAGACAGCGTGAGCAGGGGAGGGTCAGAGAGAGAGGGAGTCACAGACTGAAACAGGCTCCAGGCTCTGAGCTGGCAGTCAGCATAGAGCCCGACGCCGGGCTCGAACCCACGAACCGTGAGATCATGACCTAAGCGAAAGTCGGACGCTTAACCGACTAAGCCACCCAGGCACCCCTAACCTTAGAATTTTATAAAACTCCTTTTCTAGATGAAGGTCTTGGTGTAGATTACATGAAAGGTCCAGAGGCAGGGCTTCCAGAATGTCAGTGTAAGGAACTAGGAAAACTCTGTCCTCACCAAAGATTTAACTGGTTAAAATTATTAAAACAATAAAACACAGCCCAATAACCATTTAAAGCCTCTAGTTATTGTTTAAAGGGTGCATAGCAAAGGAAGAATTTTTGAGAAAATCTACTAAATCTTCACAAGAATAGCAAGAGTCTATGGCATTTGAGCCATGACTTGCTCTCCTCATCCCCACCCTACCCCTAGCTCTGTGAGATGTCAGCTCTACTGTATGATGGCAAGTGAAACAAAGAGGAGGAGGGCTCATTCCCTTAGTTCATCCCAGAAGGGACAGGTCATTTGCACTTCTCATTCCTCTCAGCTGTGTTGTATACATGCTACTCCAATTGGGTATGGCTGGAGGACTGGGTTTTCTTCCCTACACAGCCCCTGCCTATAGGATGAAGGTATATCCATGTGTAACTGGGGCCTCATTGCCCCATTCCAGCTTCTTTGAGGAGCAGAGCTTCCATATAGGGAGAAGCAAGCTGAGAAGACCAGGGGCCACAATCCCTTTCAGTGCCTGTCCATGGAGTAGAGGTGTCTCTCTGGGCTGTAAGATGAGCCCCAAAACATTATCCATGCCACAAACAGATCCATTAGTAAGGGGCTTAAGCACAATATCCGACAAGACACGGGCTAAAGGGAGTGACTCCTGGAAAGCCAGATATAAAAATATAATAAAATATATTCCTATTCTGTAGAAGACTGTGCATACCCAAGGCTGTACCTTCTCAGGAAAGAGAACATTTGACTACTAGTCCAGGCTGAAGATAGGGCAACATCATAAAATCCATGAACTGTGAAAGCATCTCCAAGCCACACACAGAACCAACGGTAAAGGATAAAAATATAAGTGGTTAAGGGCCTTAAGCACAAATTTTGACCAATAAGTAGTTTATGCAGACCCAAGTGACCCCTACAAAGTCAACTTAAAAGACATAAGCAAGCAAAAATATCTGAGGAGAGAGGGACATCAATGTCTATACTCAGCAAGGGAAATAGATTTTACAGAGTTAGCCCAGCCAAATAAAAAAGTTAAAAAATTAATGAGAAAATAAAAATGGAGGATCAGTTCCAGAGTTACTACAATATATTAGCTAAATGTCCAAGTTTCAACAAAAATTCTAATCTGCACAAAGGAACAGGAAAGTGTGGTTGATAACAGAAAAACAAAAACAAACAACAAACAAACAAAACAGGCAATAGAAGCTCCTTGGAGGAGGCCCAGATGCTGGACAGGTAAGTAAATACTTCAAAGCAGGGATTATAAATATGTTCAAAGAACTAAGGAAATCATGTTTTAAGAATTAAAGGAGCATTTGATAAAATGACTCATAAACAGAGAATATTACTAAAGAGACAGAGATTATAAAAAAAGAACCAAATGGGAATTCTGGAATTGAAAAGCACACAAACAAAAATGAAAGTTCACTGGAGAGGTTCAAGACTAGATTTGAGTTGGCAGAAGAAAGAACGAGCAAATTTTGAGAATAGATAGAAATTATGCAACCCAAAGAACACAGAGAAAAAGAATAAGGAAAATGAACAGAGCCTCAGAAATCTGTTGGACTTGTAAGCACACCAACATGCATGTAATGAGAGTTTCAAAAAGGTTGTAGAAGATCTTTCTCTACATAACGGATAAAACAGGATTATTTTAACCCTTTAGGGGGTATTATCTATAACAGAATTTTCAAAGTTATTTGAGCATTATAATGGACAATCCATTTTACGTTGCACCTATGTGCACACAGGCATTGGAAACAGTTCATAAAGTAATACTTGTCATTACTTTATATAATTTGCACTAATTTTCAAAATTTTTATTTTATTTCTCAAGAAAATTTTTAAAACAAAATTTAATGTTTTATTTATTTCTGAGAGAGAGAGCATTAGCAGGGGAGGGTCAGAGAGAGAGGGAGGCACAGAATCTGAAACAGACTCCAGACTCTGAGCTAGCTGTCAGCACAGAGCCCGATGCAGGGCTTGAACCCACGAACTGCAAGATCATGACCTGAGCCGAAGTCAGATCCTTAACCGACTGAGCCACCTGGGTGCCCCAAGAAAAATTTTTTTATATTGATGGTCACAGCCCACTGAAGTGATCCCATGAGCCTCAGGTGAGTAGTCTGCTGGATGAAAAACACTGCTCAGGGACTTTCTGACCACCCTTAACCAACAGATTAAGAATTAGCATGCCTGGCTCAACCAGAGGCTTCTCAGTGTCTCGTACTCCCCTTTTAGTGTTCTTCTATACTGTCTGATCTATTCAATGTTCATTCATCCCACCAGTGAGTGTATCAGAGATTTGTTGAGTATCAAGTGTGCCTCAGACAAGTTCTAGGCTCTGATGACACATCATTGAGCAAAATAAACAACAACAACAACAACAAATCCCTGTTCTCTTGGTCCTCATATTCTGGTTGAAGGAAACAGATATTAAACAAGATAGATAAGTGAAATATGAAGCATGTTAGATGGTGATAAATGCTATGAAGTAAAATAAAGCTAGGGAATGAGTGTAAAGGGAGTTTATGGGGGGCACCTAAGATCTGAAAAAAGTGAGGAATAAGCCATGAGAATATGTTGGGGAAGAATCTTATAGGCAGAAAGAACAGCCAGCACAAAGGCCCACAGGTCAGACAATGCCTGGAAAGTTCAAGGAGTAGCATGGACAGAATGGTTGGGATGGACTGAGCAAAAGGGACAATAATCAGAGAGGAGGTTAGAGAGATAACAAGATCAGATTATATAGGGCCTTTTAAGACTTTGGTTGGCTTTTACTCAGAGTAATATGAGAAGCCATTAGAGAGTTTTGAGCAGTGAGGTGACATGAGCTGACACGCATTTTAACAGGATCACTGTGGCTGCTGCATGGATTAGACTGAGAAGGACAAGGAAGGATGCAGGGAGAACAACTAAGAAGCTTTTGTAGTAGTTCAGGTGAGAGAAAATGGTGGTACTAGATCAGGGCACTGGTAAGCGGTGGCTGCATTTGGATATTTTGAAGGTAGAACTGCTAATATTTACTGATGGATTGGACCAAGGATGCAAAAAACAGGAGTCATGGATGGGACTGTCCTCAAACATTAAGGCACTTATCTTGTGTCCCATCCCATTAAATATAATTTTAGCTGGTAAGGGTTGATGGAGACATTTAATTAAAATAGATTATATCTAGAAAACTAGAATTCCAAATCGATAATTTTTTTTTAAAGAAAAGTTATGGTTCTGGTAGGCAAGGGGGTTGGAACAGATGTATGAGGTAAAGCCAATGCCCTGCCTTTTCCCTATATGTCATGTTACTGACCTCTCTGATGCTATCTACGTGGGACCTTGGACTGCTGAGTGACCTGCTTCTGTCCTAGAAAACTATGACTTTCTTCTTTGTTCAATCTGAGCAAATGCAAACTAAGCAGGGAAAGTATAATGCATCCTAATTTGTTCCCTGCTTCATGTTTGAACAGAAGGGAAATCTCCCTTGCCCTTTTAGGGCACTCTCTGTGTCCACTTTGTTCTATCTGCTCATTTCCAGGTCGTGGAGGTTGCTGAGGATCAGAACTCCCTTAGCATCCAGCAGGTGTCTGGGGGAGTCCACCAGCCTGAGCTAATATCGCCCCCTGCTGTCCCAGCACTGCCTGAAACCTTTTGGCTCTCTGCTCCAAGTCTGATCCAAAGGAGCCAGTAACGTTACTCTTCCACACTCAGCAAAGCTCGATATCTGGTAGGGGATATGATGAAGTTAGTGCCCTATTTTTCCATTTCTGATGATGTATTTAGTTGATATTATTTTTGACAAATGCAACACACTTGTACTATAAAGGGACTGTCTTTATAGAGCTAGCAGAACAAAATTCTTTCAAGGACTCAAAAATGAATTATTGACTTTAATAGCTTCTTCATTACATGCTTAAACACAATTCCATCTTTCAGTTTGTAACACTTTCTTCATTGGTATTTTTCCCCACCATCATGAAGCACTTTACCTGTACATGGAAGGATGGCATGCTGTTAGAGATGGCCTTGCTATGAGTGATTCTCTCTTCTGAGTCTCCGTGAAAAATAAACTCCATGTTTTTGGTGAATGGACAAGATTAGCCCACCCTGTGCGTCCTAGAAAATATGCAGCACAGACAGTTTCTACTAAGTAGAAAACCCAGAATTCGGCAGCAAAAAGCCTTGTAAAGAAAACCACATGTTACAGTTTACAGGTCAGTTGATACCCTCAGTGGAGGCTGTTTTTGTTTCTGGCTTGGACCTGCTGATACATCAATGCCACATCCGTCAGCACTGTTCAGGGATTCAGATGGAAGGTGTGGTCTCAGGGCAGCACATGCGCTCTGCACATTCACAGTCCCAGATGACACAGTCCTCTCTCTTACTTACTTCATTAGTGTTTTGAATGTAACATTCCTTTATTGGTGGATTCTTTGAGCAAATTGTCCTTTAGATGGATGGGTCAATGCTTGTTTAATAAAACCATTTTTGTTAAATCAAAGCCACTCTGAGTAATGGTTTTTCCTGTGGAATTCATCTTTCTGTATCTAAATGGGATTTTGAAGTATATTATGCACTGACCAACTGCATTTACATTAAGAGAGATTAGATAAAAGGGACTCCCTGCAGCTGAGGGGTCCACTGTTGCTCCTGGAATCCCCAGACATCAGGTTTCCCATAAATCCTCTGTGGTTATCATTCAAGTTCTGAGTTGGGAAAGAGATGTAAGGTCCAGCCAGAAAAGATTTTCAGAGCCAAATATCCAGGCTTTTTTATTTTTTAACTGACTTTGCTGATTTTGGCAAACACTTCCACTTATAACACTTAGTGCATTTACAAATAATAGAGTGAATTGGGGCAGAAGAGCAAGTGTTTCCTGATGATATCGTCAGATTTCATTGTTTAAGATATCACCACAATAAGGGATAATCCAATGTTTTGCACACTGTGCATTGTTTCAATAACATGTTTTTGCCAAGTGAATTAGTAGTACATGGGGATGGGTGTTACATGGGTGTTGGTCTCTGCATTTATAAATGCTTTGTGAGTTGAGATGGTTTATACACTAAACTGGACCGTTTGAAAGTTGATAGAAAGTGGCTAAATGCAGAGAGAATAGTTTGATGAATATATTAAAACACAAATAACACAAAAATATTTCATTGGATTAATAAGCATTACGTTTAAAACAATAAAATAAAAAAGGTAGGTTCATATTCTTTTCAGGGGTAACCAAAGCTGCTTGCTTGCTGTTATAAGCTTATGTGTAGAGTCCAGTTGTTTTCTAGAGTGGTGGATCTAAATGAGTTGATTTCTTATGCTTAGGTGCAGAAAAACTTGAAGAAACAAAATCAATTAAAGTGTCCAAATATTTCTAAGACTTAAATGCCATTGTCATAGATGTAAAGTTATTCTCACCTAAGCTGATTACAAGAACCAAAACAAAGAAAAACTCATAGAAAACCTTATGAGAAATGCAGACTCTGAATCCTGCTTTGAGGATTCAGTCTTAAGTAATTAGGGCTTTACTGAGTGGTTTTATTTTATTTTAGTTTAGTTTAGTTTTTTAAATGCTAACTTATTTTTGAAACAGAGACAGAGAGAGAGAAAGACAGAAAGAGAGAGAGAGAGCATGAGCGGGGGAGGAGCAGAGAGAGAGGGAGACACAGACTCCAAAGCAGACTCCAGGCTTCAAGCTGTCAGTATAGAGCCTTATGGAGGCTCGAACTTGTGAACTGTGAGATCATGACCTGACTGAAGTCAGATGCTTAACTGACTGAACAACCCAGGCGCCCCTTTACTGAATGGTTTTAAATATTTGTTTGAATTTCAGTAGAAGCGGCTCATTTTGAAATAATTTTAGATTTAGAATGAAAGTACAAAAAAAAAAAAACCAACTAAGAATTCCTGTATACCCCTCATACTGCCTCCTCTTATGTTAATATCTGACACGTCTATGTTATAATGATTAAAACCAGGGATTTAACATCCATCCAATACTGTTAACTAAAGTACAGACTTACTTGTTTTTCTATTAATGTCATTTCCCTTTAAGTTCCAGACGCAATCCAAGCTCCACACTGCAATTTGTTGTCATTTTTCAATGACAGTAATGACACTTTACATTTCCACAATGCTTCAGTGTCTCATCCTTGGGATGTATGATTCCATCTCACAGTGGATCACCTCAGAAATCAAAGCTCTGGGAGGTAACCTCTCTGCCATGAAGCTGTTGATAACTTACCTGTATTAGTGAGACTTGCCAACAATCAGGAAAGAGTGAGGCTATTCAACATCAGAAAACCACCAACTGCATTCTGTACATCTTCATACAGAGATTAGCAAATAAATAAACACATCAACAAATAAACACCTATAGTTTACTAGGAATGCCAGAAAAATGCTTCTGCTTTATTTTTCAGTATCCTTTTTTTTTTTCACATTTTACTATCTTATATGTGTTATTTATGGTAAATCCTGTGTCCTGTTTCTAATCTCTGATATGAAGATAATTCTGGATGGTGACACTTTAAATGTTTGTTACTGTGGTTCCTGGCACTGATCTTTGACATTACTATTATGATGATGATGATGATGATGATGATAGCTAGTATTTTGTAAGCAATTTTGCATCAGAGAAGTCATAGGGCCTTTATTCCTTTGCCCATTCTAACAGCGTTTGTGGGGAGTAAGAGAGCCCAGGACCAGTGCCTAGCAGGAAACATCTCCGTGTCATTTCAGTTTGATTTGCATTGACTCTGACCCTCATATCCTCCTGTTTGTAATTTTTCTTTTAGGGCAGAAGATGTTATTAGTTTTTCTCTGTTTTGGCCTGATTTGCCAACTACTTGTATTTTAATGTTTAATACTGAAGTTTCCAAACCCATTTATCTTATTTAAAATTCTTACCCTCAGTAAATTTATCCATATCCATGACTTATAATTTAATTTAAATGCCAATTGGTCTAAGTTCCAAGGGGGCAGTGATAATGTCTGTTTATTTTTTTAAAACTGTTTGTTTATTTTTGAGGGAGGGAGGAGCAGAGAGAGAGGGAGACCCAGAATCCAAACCACCTTCCAGGCTCTAAAGTATCAGCACAGAGCCTGATGCCAGGCTCAAACTCGTGAGATTATGACCCAAGCTGAAGTCAAACACTTAACCATCTGAGCCACCCGGGCACCCCGAATGTCTTTTTATTAATGAAGGTCTAGAACATCATGTACAGTACCTGGTACAAGGTAGGAGCTCAAGAAATCTCTACTGAATGAACATCTGAATCAATCTTTATTTCTAGTGCTGATCCATCTCCTAAACTCCAGACTCATGTCTCCAATCACTTACTTACTCAACATCTTCAAACTGATGTCCTGCAGAAACTTCAAACTTGACATTTCCCAAAAGGAGCTTCATTCCCCAGGCCACTGCAGTTCCTCTCCATGATTCCCTTTTGTAGAAAATAGCCCCACTGTACAAACTGTTGTTCAAGCCAGAATCCTGGGAGATAGACTCCACTCCTTCCATTATCTCACTTTGCACATTTAATCTGTTAGCAAGTCTTAGTGTTTCTCTTTCCTAAGTATTTATCAGATTTATTTACTTCTTTCCACCCCTGTTGACACTACCCAGATTAAAGACAACAATAATTCTCTTAAGTGCAGTTGTCTCCCTCTTGCTTCTACTTACTCTTCATTTACTCCTCACTAGTCAGTTTTCTTTTCTGCAGCCAGGGTGGAGCTTCTAAAATGTAATTTGGTCATATCATTGTGATTTAAAAGCCTTCAGTGGCTTCCCAGGGTACTGATTTTCCACATTTTTTGACTAAGATAAATGGTTAGAAATAGTTGTTACATCTAGACCCAGTAAATTCATACATGTCTGCACATGTATATGTAACACACACACACACACACAATTTAGTGGGTTATGGCACTAAAATCAAGAATAAAGATGGATAGGATAAAAAGAAGTAAAGTAAAGAGTAATGTTCCATATCTATAACATGGCTTGTGAAACCTCTGGGAATCTCTTTCCTGTCTTCCTCCCTGTACCCCTCCCCAACTCTGGCTTCATGCTGTGTCAAGTCTGGATAGTTTTCAGATTCTTCAACCTGCAATGGTCTTATATAGTCAGTATGTAATGTTTCCTTCCTCTAGAAAAACAAGGATCTTCTTTACCACCTGCTTGCCTCTTCTTGCCCCCAACTTTGAGTGCTCAGCCTAAATGTCCCTTCATCAGTGAGGCCTCGCTTAACATGCATTTCCCTACAGGCCTTGGCTCAGGTTACTCCATGCCCCCATGAACTGTGTGCCACTTATATAATGAAATGTTATTTTTTTTCTCTGTAAGGGCAACAGCTATATATGTCTTTCTCACCATTTTATTCAGAGTGCCTAGCAAAAGACAAGTAATAAATATTTGTTAAATTACCAGATTGAAGAGTCAGACCTTTTCTGTGTAATGGTCAGGCTCATAACTTACATCAGTGAAGATTAAAGCATTGCTTCTTGATTGGGAAATAATGATGAAATTAGGTTTGAATTTCTCAGCTAGGTTTCCAGGAGAACTATATCTTATACAGTTCAAGAAGACATTTATAGAACCATAAATTCATGTGCACTTAAGGCTAACTATTTAAATAGTCTCACAGTAACTTTAGTACATCATAAATGTCTAAGTTAAACAGCCCTTGGATTCCTCAGGAAAAAAAACAACAACAAATGAGATTTAATGATCAAATTGAAAATTAAAATTACAGACCTCTACTATATATAGTTGAAAATGTATTTTGTTCATATGGTTAAATATATTTAGAGTTTCAACTTAACTATGTTTTAGTGCCATTATTAATATATTGCTTTTATCCAGGTAGATATGTCATACCATAATACTAAAAACTGGAAAAAAACTTTTTAAAAATGACTTTATTAGTTACAACTATGTTAGAATGACATAGAAACCCAGGTTTTAGATTAAAGATATCTAATTTTATTATTTAGCTGTTTCTTACTTGTTTTTTTTTGCCATGCTCTGCTCTACATTTTATTTGTTAAAATCTCTCAGAAATTGTTAGAAGTCCTCTCCATTGTACCCCAAACCCCTCTGTAATGTTTCCCCAAGTGACTGTTCAATCTGTACTTCCCTTTGTTCAGCACATTCTAGAGCTGTTTTAGAGCAGACTCAGGCCTTGTGGGAGAAATGTATTTCATGTCTAAATAGCTAGTGTGATTAGAAGGTTCTTATTTATATTGAGTAGGAATATGCCCCCTCTAGACCCCTAGAGCTCTCCCCATTTATACTGTCCCTATCTGTCTTCTGATTCCAACATAAGTCCATTTCCACAGCGAGCTCATTAAGAATTTGAAAGCAGCAAATCACATTGACCAACGTTTCCTTCCACAGCCCTTGACTCTGCATGATTAACCCTAATGTGGCATGATTTCCACATTCTTAACTAGCTTGGTCTGCCTCTTCCAGATCTAGAAAGCCAATGCTGTTTTTCAGGGGACAAAGGGTAGCTGCTTAGGCAATATATTTATTAGCCATGATTTAATCAGGAGACAGAAACCACTTAGTAGTTTGAACAGGGAAAGCTTAATATAAAAAATTTTTAATTATAACAGGGGATTAGAATCATGAAGGATTAGCTAGTTAGAAGTGAAGAGAATTATAAAGAATAGCAGATTTATAAGGAGTGGCCACCACTCCTAGGGCTGATATATAGCACCTGTAAAAGGTATTTTAGTCTCTGACCTGAGGGCCAAACCTTGTTAGAAATGTGATGGTCATGGCTTCCTGAATGGCTGAGCCATACATATAGAACTTCCTGGAAATCTATCCATCAGAACTTACTGGAAATCTGTCCTAGAAGCCAGAGAAAGCTGTTCAAAATGGGGCATCTCAACAGAGGTGCACTGTTAAAATGGGGGCTGGAGCAGAGCTCCTAGCCATGGGGGGAGGAGTGCTCTGGTGTTGTAGGAACTTTGTGTGTTGCAGGAACCTAACAAGAGAGCATACTGGAACCAGGAAGGAAGATACTTCTTGCAATGTTTCTCAAATGCCTTCTACTAGGAAGCTTAACATTATGTCAGCTGACAAAAGGAAACATTTCACAGGCCTACTTCACTTTTCATAGTCAATTCATAAAGAATGAATTTGGAGCTATTCATAAATTGACAATGAGTGCTCGCTTCGGCGGCACATATAATAAATTGACAATGATCACAGGTAGCTTGATTTACAGATGACTTGATGTTATGCCATGAAGACTTCCCTGATGTTTACCCCTGTCTCTGCTTTCTGCTAAGCTTGAGACATATTGGGTTGTGAATACTCTTAGAGGGAGGGAAGCATATGGGATGGGCAGACAACTACAGGAAGAAACATGAGGCAGAGCCGCTCAGGGTTGGCAGGCTGTGAAAAACATGTAACTTATAGCCCTCTGGTGGCATGTTTTAGGGACAGAATACTGGATTATGTACCCTCCCTTGTTTCATGATGACCACCTCTCATCTAGCTTAATGACTTTGGAATAGCTAAATACTCTGTAAAATGAGAAGAACTTCTGTTCTGCTAAGTCCCAGGTAACTGTAAGCATCACATGAGATAGCGAGAATATGCAGATATGAGCTGCTGCATTTATTATATACTACTTGTAATACTAGTAATTACCTATTGAAGGTGGTTGGTGTTGGTGGATGGCTTCCTGCTTCTGAGGAAGAGACTATGGTGGAGAAAAACCCTTAATATTAAATAAAAAACTTTTAAAAGGAGTTAAATCTATTTGTCTATTTGCTGGTGCCAGTGCCCTTTTCTTTTCATAAGGCACACATTATGACTCAAACTCCCCCATGTACATGAAAAGTATTCCTGCTTTATGCCTAACAAATTACGGGCAGGAATACAGACTTCAGGAAAAGTAGAGACTGGGAGTCAGGGTCTTGCCTACTTTGATTTTTTTTAATGTTTACTTATTTTTGAGAGAGAGAAAAGAGAAAGAATGTAAGCAGGGAAAGGCCAGAGAGAGAGGGAGAGACAGAATCTGAAGCAAGCTCCAGGCTTCAAGCTGTCAGCATAGAGCCCAACATGGGAGTCAAAATCACAAACCATGAGATTATGTCCTGAGCTGAAGTCAGACACTTAACGGAATAAGCCACTCAGGTGTCCTTGGATCTTGTCTACCTTGAATGAGGCAGCCTTGAAGGCCTCAACAATCCAAATGACAGCTATGACTACGAAGACTCTAGTCCCTCATAGTGGGACTAGCAATATGGCAGGAGGAGCCCAAGGCCATGGCATGGAAAATGGAGTTGAGAGTAGAGTCAGCAAGTTCACTTCTTTTTGAAGAATTTGGTAGCATGGAGAAGGGATGGCAGAAAGCTCAGAGAAAAAGGGGCCGCTTAGGAGGGTTGGTTATTGAAAATAATGAGGTAGGTAGAAAGGATGCAGTGAGGTGGTCCGACAGAGGAAGCAGAGCTTTTATTTAAAAAAAAAAAAAAAAAAAAGGAGAGCTGTGGGAAGGAGGAATTAAATTCTGTTGACATGAACACTGGTCTGCATTCCTACTCCAAGGCAAGGCTGTCTTCCTGCAGACTGCTGTACAATCCCTCACTGCTAATCCTGGACACCCCTCCAATCTGGGCCTGGGCAGTGTCCTGAAGCCTGGGCCAAGAGAGCTGCTTGCCAGTGGTTTTCTTGTTCTACATAAACCAGACTCAGATTCTGTTTGCCAAGTCCATGTTTGCATGTGAAGTTAGGAGCTGGGGCCTGAATCCAGTCTCTGGAGAGATGGAAGGTTAGTATACCAATCTGCTGCCCACCCCACTCCCAGGCATAGCATCACACATAATTAATGCCATGGGCTGGTAGAGCAGTGAATAAAATACGAGTTCCTTAATGGAACACTGAGTGTCCTGTTTGTGTTTGCAGCAGGTGGGACTCATGCCTAACCTTACGGCCTGATTGCTGGAGCCAGGTTCACAGGGGAACTATTTCTGTTGGTGCCTGAAAAAGCCCCAATAGCTCTCTCCCATAGTACCCTGATGAAATGGCCTGGCTTTCCATCTCAGTGGCCCTGGGGCCACAAAGCACAGATGTGATCAAGGACTCCAGCTTCTTTGACCAGTTGTTATTATGGTTACGAGGCTTTTTCTATTCTCACCATCATGGGAGGCAGGCCCTGGTTTCCCACTGTACACAAGGAGTTAACCTAATCATAACTGATTTTCCCTCTTGTCCATGTATATTATTTCAACTTCAGTTTAGGACATATTATTGTTGAATGATCTAGGCAAGAATATGTAGTAAGCTGATGTTCTTATCAGAGCAATGAGAACTGAGTGCTTGAGGTGTGATCTGTATACAGACTATTATTTTTAAGGAGGTTATGATACTGTGATTCATAATAAGAACTATCTATTTGACCTCCTGACTTATAGCTCCTAAAACCCTTGGAATTTCCTAAGAAATAAGAGCAATGGGAGTGAAATAAGTCAGGCAGAGAAGGACAGCTACCATATGTTTGCACGTATAGTAGGATTAGGAGGAGCTTAACTGAGGACCATGGGGGAGAAGAAGGGGAAAAATAGTGGGGGAGAGGGAGGGAGGCAAACCATGAGAGACTCTTGAATGCTGAGAGCAAACTGAGGGCTGATGTGGGTCAGGGGGAGGGAAAAGGGGGTCATGGGCATGGAGGAGGGCACTTGTGGGGATGAGCACTGGGTGTTATATGGAATCCAACTTGACAATAAGCTATTTTAAAAAAAGAAGAGCAATGGAGCATCTTTTGTCATAATATTTGACTTCTTGTCCTCAGTTCCTGAAATCTCTTTACAGTCATCAAAATAAAATGGGTGTCTTGTTATTCATAACAAGCCCCTTTCTAACAAAACTGGGTTTATGTGAGAGAGGTGATTTTGGAAAGCACCTAAGGATGGGGGCTAGTTGCCAATGGAGCTAACCATGAGTAAAGGGTTGGAACTTCCAGTCCCACTCTGATTTATGAGGAGGGGAAAGAGGCTGAAGGTTGAATTAATTACAATTGGCCAATGATTTAATCATCCCATGAAATGAAGCCTCCATAAACCCCCAAAAGGACAGGGTTTAGAGAGCCTCTGAGTTGATAAACATGTAGAGATGGGGGGGACAGTGGTGTGCTGGGAGAGCATGAAAGCCCCATGAATTTTGCCCATACTTTGTCCTATGCACTTCTTCCATCTGGTTGGTCCTGAGTTGTATATGGGGTTCAGAGAGCTTCCAGTTTGGGGAACCAGAACACTTCCATGTGCCACCCTATTGGCAGGCCCCAAACTCCATGAGGACAGAAACTTCTTTGTTGAGGATCTTGCCCTTTATATCTCTTCATCTGGCTGTTGATCTGCATTTTTAAAATATCCTTTGTAATAAGATGGTAATTTGGTGAGTAAACAGGTTTCCCGAGTTCAGTGAGCTGCTCTAACAAATTAATCAAACCCAAAGATATGGTCATTGGAACCTCTGATGAACCCATTGGTGAAAAGCACAGGTGACAACCTAGGCTTGACTATGTCTGACCTGAACAAAAGGAGGGGGGTCTTGAGACTTCTAATCTGTAGCTGGTAGGTCAGAAGCACAGGTAATAATCTGGGTTTACAATTGGCACCAAAATTTGGGGAAGGGGGTTCTTTTGGGACTGAACCCTTAACCTGTAGAATCTGATGCTGTCTCTATAGTATTACAATTGAGCTGAATTGTAGGACACCTAGCTGGTGTCCATGGAATTCTCAGTGGAGTGACAAAAAGACCCCATATCAGAATTGGTGACCAGAACACTTTTAGAAGTGTATGGGTTGAATGTGCCCTTCCCATTCATATCTTGAAGTTTAATCTCCAGTACCTCAGTTTGTGAATTTATTTGAAGACAGAGTCTTTAAAGAGTTAATTAAGGTTAAATAGGCTATGAAGGTAGATCCTAAAGCAATGTGACTGCTGTCTTTATAAGAAGAGGAGATTAGGACACAGACACAAAGGGAAGACCATGTGAAGACACAGGGAAGAGATGGCATCTATGAGCCAAGGAGAGAGGCCTCAGAAGAAATCAGTCCTTCTGACACCGTGATTTCAGACTTTAAACCTCCAGAGCTGAGTAATAAATTTCTGTTGTTAAAGATAAATCATTAAGCCACCTAGTGGTACTTGGGGTACTTTGTTATAGCAGCCCTAGCAAACTAATGCAGGAAGTCAGCAGTGTTCTAATTATTTACTGCTGCACAAAAAAACTATCCCAAACCCTACTGACTTATAGTAACAGAAGTTTTGTGTGTGTGTGTGTGTGTGTGTGTGTGTGTGTGTGTTTTGTGTTTTGTTTTTGTTTTTTATAACCTCCAACTTTATAACCTCCAATTTAAGCAGGTCTCAGTTTGGCAATTCTTCTGCTTCACATGGAATTGGCTGAGGTTTACTTGCTGATATACAGCTGGTAATGGGCTGGTATGACAGTACTAAGAATCACCTGTCTGATGCCATGTAGGGATAGCAAGAAGACTGTGCAGTGCTGGGTCTGAGGACAGGAGGAGGTACTCATGGTCTCCCACATCTGAAGCCTGAGGGTATTTAGATTTCTTACACCAAGGGTCAGGGATCTAAGAATGGGTGTTCCAACATGCAAAAGAAATGCTACATAGCCTTTTATAACCTAATATCAGAACTTGACATCACTTCCACTACAGTCTACTAATAAGAACAGTCATGATTTTACCCAATTGTAAACGGTGAGGGTAGTGGCCTTACCTTTTGATAGGGGAAAAAATGAAGAACTTGTGGTCATATTTTCAACTTCCCCAGGTGGAAAGTACATCAGGAGAATCATGAGACAACATGTCAATGCTGGAAGTGTACTAGTCCTTGTTATTTCAATAATACACTGAATGGTTTTGGGCCACCTAGGCTTTAGTTCCTGTCTTGTAAAAAGATAGTATTGGATCAAAGGACCTCTGATATCTTTCCAAAATTAAGATTCTAGGAATAATATCTACATCTAGGAAACATGTAACAAATGATTTGCCAATTCATAAAAAATATCTCACAAGAAATCAGTGGCAGAATGTGCTTTGTACTGTGTTTGTGGCTGAATGGATAACTGAAACTGTATTTAAGCAGGCTTTGCCATTTGGTTCTTCCTGGATCTGGTGGTTGATATACTGTTGAGGAGGTGGTGGGGAGGAGTCCATGTGGAAAAAGAAGACAGACAGTATTGGCCAACATCAGAATATCTAGGTCTCTGGGACACAACACAAGGGATCAAGTAAAGTCTCAGAATAAGTAGTTGGGGTGATCTGATGACTTGGGCTGGTGGGATTGGGCTGGGGGAGATGCTGGAGTAGTCTCCAGGGTAGTGGTGATAGTGATGGTAGCCTCTGAGTAAGGCAGGATGTGGTTATTTACTGTTCCTGATGTATACTAATTTATCTCTATTTAGAAAAATAACTGAGTGTCTAATGGAGTTCCTGAGAGTGAGCATAGAAACTCAAGCAGGTATTATTTTTTAATCTGGAAAAAGCAATCTTCTGTTTTCTATGGGAAATTGACATGGAGTGACAAGGTTGATGGGTCGATGCTGGGATCCCAACGTTATTAGTGTGATAAGAGCCATATCCTGCTTGGCTAAGGCTCACTAAAGCACAAATCCAACAAGGGACAAAGGTAGGAGAAGTGAGTCAGGGTCTAGGATGGGAAAATCTGGAGCTCAAGATGGAATCTTAAAAGCGTTCCTTACTTAGGATTCCAGCAGAAGCTACAGTATGTGCTCTCATTTTGGAGAGAAGGATCCCAGGCAGACCTGAGAACTCTGAGACTCCATGGTGTCAACAGCAATGCCTCAAGTTTATTTCTTTTTTGTTCTTGTGTAGTGAAGGTGACCTTCAAATTCCAGTGCACTTCAGCTGTGCTCAGAGTTTCCAAGGAAAAACATTTGGAGCATGTGTAAGTAATGGAGGAGTGGTGCTTGTCTGGAGACCAGAGGGAGTTTCTACAAAAGAAATCAACATGCAGACCACAAGAGGAAGAGGACAGCAGTCTGGGGTCACTCTGCTAGCTCACCTCCCCACCTGGAGTCATGCTTTCTTGTTAAAACCCTTCTCTGTTCAGATCTCAGAATTTCAATTCTTCATAAGGGAAGACTGGATGTTGGTTTTACTGATAAAGTTCCTTTTTTTTGTTTCTTAAATAGTTTTTTAAAAATAGTTTATTGTCAAGTTGGATTCCCTATAACACCCAGTGCTCATCCCCACAAGTGCCCTCCTTCATGCCCATCAACCCCCTTCACCTCCCCACGACCCCCATCAGTCCTCAGTTTGTTCTCAGCATTCAAGAGTCTCTCATGGTTTGCCTCTCTCCCTCTCCCCAACTATTTTCCCCCTGTTTTCCCCCCATGGTCCTCCATTAAGTTTCTCCTAATCCTCCTATACGTGCAAGCCTGTGGTAGCTGTCCTTCTCTGCCTGACTTATTTCGCTAAGCATAACACCCTCAAGTTCCATCCATGTTGCTACACATGGCCAGATTTCATTCTTTCTCACTGCCATGTAGTATTCCACTGTACAGAAAGAAAAACCACATCTTCTGGATCCATTCGTCCGTTGATGGACACTTAGGATCTTTCCATGTTTTGGCTATTGTTGAGAGTACTATTATGAACATTGGGGTACTTGTGCCGCTAGGCATCAGCACTCCTGTATACCTTGGGTAAATTCCTAGCAGTACTATTGCTGGGTCATAGGGGAGTTCTACTGTTACTTTTTTGAGGAACCTCCATACTGTTTTCCAGAGGGGCTGCACCAGTTTACATTCCCAGCAACAATATAGGAGGGTGCCCGTTTCTCCACATCCTCGCCAGCATCTAGAGTCCTCTGATTTGCTCATTTTAGCCACTCTGACTGGAGTGAGGTGGTTCAGTGTGGTTTTGATTTGTATTTCCCAGATAAGGAGGGACGCTGAGCATCTTTCCATGTGTCTGTTGGTCATCTGGATGTCCTCTTTGGAGAAGTGTCTGTTCATGTCTTCTGCCCATTTCTTCACTGGATTATTTGTTTTTCGGGCGTGGAGTTTGGTGAGTTCCTTATAGATTTTGGATACTAGCCCTTTATCTGATATGTCATTTGCAACTATCTTTTCCCATTCTGTCAGTTGCCTACTAGTTTTATGGATTGTTTCCTTTGCTGTGCAGAAGATTTTAATCTTGATGAGGTCCCAATAATTCATTTTGCTCTTGATTCTCTTGTCTTTATGAATGTGACAAGAAAGAAATTGCTGCAGTTGAGGTCAAGTATGTTGTTTCCTGCTTTCTCCTCTAGGGTTTTGATGGTTTCCTCTCTCAATTTCAGGTCCTTCATCCACTTTGAGTTTATTTTTGTGTGTGGTGTGAGAAAATGATGTAGTTTCATTCTTTTGCATGTTGCTGTCCAGTTCTCCCAGCACCATCTGTTAAAGAGGCTGTCTTTTTTCCATTGGATACTCTTTCCTGCTTTGTCAAAGATTAGTTGGTTGTACATTTTTGGGTCCAACTCTGAGTTCTCTATTCTATTCCATTGGTCTATGTGTCTGTTTTTGTGCCAATACCATACTGTCTTAATGATGACTGCTTTGTAGTAGAAGCTAGTCTGGGATGGTGATGCCTCCCATTTGGCTTTTCTTCTTCAATATTACTTTGGCTATTTGGGGTCTTTTGTGCTTCCAAAAATTTTAGGATAGTTTTTTTTAGTTTTGATAAGAATGCTAGTGCAATTTTGATTGGGATTGCATTGAATGTGTAGATTGCTTTGGGTAGTAATGATATTTTAACAATATTTATTCTTCTGATCCATGAGCATGGAATGTTTTTCCATTTCTTTGTGTCTTCCTCAATTTCCTACTTAAGTTTTCTATAGTTTTCATCAGACAGATCTCCTATATCCTTGGTTAGGTTTATTCCTAGGTATCTTATGGTTTTTTTGGTGCAATTCTGAATGTGATCAGTTACTTGATTTCTCTTTCTGTTGCTTCATTGTTGGTGTATAAAAATACAACTGATTACTGTACATTGATTTTGTACCCTGCAACTTTGCTGAATCAGCTCTAGTAGGCTTCTGATGGAGTCTGTTGGTTTTAATGTAGAGTATCATGTCATCTGCGAAAAGTGAAAGTTTGGCTTCTTCTTTGCCAATTCTGATGCCTTTCATTTCCTTTTGTTGTCTGATTGCTGATGCTAGGACTTTCAGAACTATGTTAAACAAAAGTGGTGAGAGTGGACATCCCTGTCGTGTTCCTGATCTCAGGGGGAAAGCTCTGTTTTTCCCCGTTAAGGATGACGTTAGCTGAGTGCTTCTCATAAATGGCTTTTATGATATTTAAGTAAGTTCCTTTTATCCCGACTTTCTCCAGGGTGTTTATTAAGATGGGATGCTTTATTTTGTCAAATGCTTTTTCTGCATCTATTGACAGGATCATATGGTTTTTATCTTTTCTTTTGTTGATGTGATGTATCACATTGATTGATTTGCAAATATTGAACCATCCCTGTAACCCGGGAATGAATCCCGCTTGATCATGTTGGATAACTCTTTTTATGTGCTGCTGGATTCGATTTGCAAGTATCTTGTTGAGGATTTTGGCATCCGTATTCATCAAAGATATTGGCCTGTAGTCTCTTTTTTTGCTGGGCCTCTGTCTGGTTTGGGAATCAAAGTGATGCTGGGTTTGTAGAATGAGTCCCGAGGTTTTCCTTCAATTTCTATTTTTTGGAATAGCTTGAGAAGAATGGGTATTAATTCTGTTTTAAATGTCTGATAGAACTCCCAGGGAAGCCTCTGGCCCAGGGCTCTTATTTGTTGGGAGATTTTTGATAATTGATTCAATTTCTTCAGTAGTTATGGGTCTGTTCAGGTTTTCTATCTCTTCTCATGTGAATTTTGGTAGTGAGTGTGTTTGGAATTTGTCCATTTCTTCTAAGTTGTCTAGTTTGTTGCTATATAATTTTTCATAGTATTCCCTGATAATTGCTTGTATTTCTGAGGGATTGGTAGTAATAAGTCCATTTTCATTCATGATTTCATCTATTTGGGTGCTCTTTCTTTTCTTTTTGGGAAGCCTGGCTAGAGGTTTATCAATTTTGTTTATTTTTTCAAAAAACCAAGTGTTGGTTTCTTCTATCTGTCAAACTGTTTTCTTCGGATTCTATATTGTGTATTTCTACCCTGATTTTTATTATTTCTCTTCTCCTGCTGGGTTTGGGGTGCTCTTGTTGCTCTCCTTCTAGTTCCTTTAGTTGCGCTGTTAGATTTTGCACTTGTGTTTTTTCTAATTCTTGAAATAAGCCAGGAGTGCAATGTACTTTCCTCTTAGAACTACCTTTGCCACATCCAATAGAGTTTGAATTGATGTATTTTCATTTTCATTTGTTTCCGTATATTTTTAAATTTCTTCTCTAATTGCCTGATTGGCCCATTCATTCTTTAGTAGGGTGTTCTTTAACCTCCATGTTTTTGGAGGTTTTCCAGACTTCTTCCTATGATTGATTCCGAGTTTCATAGCATTGTGATCTGAAAGTGTGCACTCAATTTTTTTATATTTATTGAGGGCTGCTTTATGTCCCAGTAGGTGATCTATCTTGGAGAATGTGCCATGTGCACTTAAGAAGAAAGTGATTTCCATAGCCTCAGCATGTAGACTTCTATATATATCTGTCAAATCCATCTGGTCCAATGTGTCATTCAAGTCCATTGTTTCTTTAGTGATTTTCTGTCTAGTTGATGTATCCATTGCTGTAAGTGGAGTATTAAAGTTCCCTGCTATTAGCACATTTTATCCATATGATTGTTTCTGTTTGTGATTAATTGTTTTATGGATTTGGGTGCTTCCGTATTCTGTATGTAGAAATTTATAATTGTTAGCTCTTCCTGATGGATAGACCGTGTAATTATTGTATAATGTCCTTCTTCATCTCTTGTTACTGCCTTTACTTTAAAGTCCAGTTTGTCTGATATGAATATAGCTATTCCAGCTTTCTTTTGACTTCCAGTAGCATGATAGATATTTCCCCATCCACTTGCTTTCAATTTGAAGGTGTCCTCAGGTCTAAAATGAGTTTCTTATAGATGGCAAATAGATGGATTTTGGTTTTTTTATCCATTCTGCTACCCTTGTCTTTTGATTGGAGCATTTAGTCCATTTACATTCAGTGTTATTATTGAAAAATATGGGCTTAGAGTTATTGTGTTCTCTATAGGATTCATGCTTGTGGTCTTGTCTCTGGTATGTTGTATTCCCTGCAACATTTCCCTCATAGAGTTCCCCTCAGGATTTCTTGTAGGGCTGGTTTAGTGGTGATGAATTCTTTTAATTTCTGTTTATTTGGGAAAACCTTTATCTCTCCTTCTATTCTGAATGACAGGCTTGCTGGATAGGAGTTTCTTGGCTGCATATTTTTTCTGCTCATCACATTGAAGATTTCCTGCCAGTCCTTTCCGGCCTGCCAAGTTTCAGTAGATAGGTCTGTCACCACTCAGATAGGTCTCCCTTTGTATGTTAGGGACCTTTTCTCTCTAGCTGCTTTCAGAATAATCTCTTTTTCCTTATATTTTTCCAGTTTCACTATGATATGTCATGCTGAAGATCGATTCAAGATACGTCTGAGGGGAGTTCTCTGTGTCTCTTGGATTTCAATGTCTGTTTCCTTCCCTAGATTGGGAAAGTTCTCTGCTATAATTTGTTTAAGGACTCCTTCAGCACCTTTCCCTCTCTCTTCCTCTTCTGGAATTCCTATGATACGGATATTGTTCTGTTTGATGTATCACTCAGCTCTTGAAGTCTCCTTTNTCTGCCTCTTGGATTTCAATGTCTGTTTCCTTCCCCAGACTGGGGAAGTTCTCTGCTATAATTTGTTCAAGGACTCCTTCGGTGCCTTTCCCTCTCTCTTCCTCTTCTGGAATTCCTATGATACGGATATTGTTCTGTTTGATGTATCACTCAGCTCTTGAAGTCTCCTTTCGTTTTCCTGGATCAATTTATCTCTCTTTTTCTTGGCTTCCTCTTTTTCTATAATTGTGTCTTCTAATTCACCTATTCTCCTCTCTGCCTCTTCAGTCTGTGCATTGGACGCCTCCATTTTATTATGCATCTCAGGTATAGCATTTTTAAATTCATCACAACTATTTTTAAACTCCACAGTGTTTATAGCAATAGTTTCTCTGATGTCTTCCATGCCTTTTTCAAGCCCAGCAATTAATTTTATGACTATTGTTCTAAATTCTTGTTCAGTTATGTTGCTTATATCTGTTTTGAGCAGTTCTTTAGCTCTCATTTCATCCTGGAATTTCATTAGAGGAGAGCTCTTCAGTTTTGTCATTTTGGCTAGCTTTCTGTCTCTTGTTAGTTTTAAAAGTTTGTTATGCACTCTGCACCTATGAATATTGTTGTATTAAAGAAGACTCTTTGACTGTCCAGGGCCTATCCATTTAGAAAGTGTTCTTTGAACGGTGTCTCTTAGTCTGTCTTGTTGAGACTTTGGTTATTTTATTTCCCTACCTGTAGTGGTATTTGGGACTCTCCACCATGTGTACTTTGGCTTGCATCTTGAGGTAGCCCTGGAAAAGAAAACAGACAGACTAACACACAGGGAACAAAGGCACAGAATCTTACAGACAAATCCAACAAACAAGAAAACTGAAAGGGAGAAAGAAAAAGAAAAAAAGAGAGAAAAAAGGAGGAGAAACAAATAATAAAAATAAAAAAGAAGAAAAGAAAAGAAAAAACATCCCTCAAGACAATGGACAGTTCAAAAGCACAAAACCAGAATTCCCAGCTACAAATAAAGAGCAGGGTGTATGCAGTGTTGATGGAAGAGGATATACAAAGAGAGAAATGAGAGGGCGGGGAGAAAACGAATGTGAACAATGATCAGGCAGAGACTAAGAGGCTAATTCAGAGAAAGAAAGAGGAAAATATGGTAAGCGGCAAGGAGAAGGAAACAAAGATAATGTTACTCAGAGAAACTATATAGTTTGATTACTCCAGAGAGAGAGAGAGAGAGAGAGAGAGAGAAAGGTAGTGGTGGAGGTGTAGAATATACATCTAGAGAATGGATTAAATGTGACTGTTTAAGCAAACCACTGACCAGAGAGCCCTCCAGCAGAGGGAAGGGATATGAATGAGACAAGGGAAAATATACTGAATAGTAAGAATTGATCAATTAATCACAGCAGTGCATCCATGTTGGTCTTGACCTGGGCTCTGGTTAAAAAAAAAAAAAAAGCTCTCTAGTGGGGATGGGTGTGGTTTGGTGTAGGCAGGTCTTAGGCAGTCCCATGGGCTGCTCCCTGAGGTCTCACACTGGTGGTTGTGGGGAGAAAAATGGTGGCGCCCCAGTCCTTCCTCGATCCAAATTGTAAATCACTCTTTTGGGTCTGATCTCCCTGTGCTGCAGGCATAGCAAAGGTGGGCTGTGTTTTATGTCACAAGCCACACCTCCATTCCATATCTTAGTCCGTGGGCTTTATTGATATTGCCCGAAATAGAAAGCTGCAGGCTGAGTCCTGGGGAGCAGTTTCAAGCCTGCTGCTTCCCCACTGGGGATCTAGCGGAGCCAGGAGAGCGGCAGAGCAGTTTCAGGCCATGCCACTTCCTCTCCAGATGGAGCTGGAGAGCAGAGGAACAGTTTCTCCTGGTGCCGCCTGGGACTGGGTCACCCAATTCAAAGTTAGCACCACAGCTGGGAACCGGATCGCTTTCTGTCCTGAGCCGAGGTTTTTCTCTTCTCCAAGGACAGTTCTTTGAGCAGTTTCAGATGCTCTTTCTTTTCCCCTTGACTCACCACGGCTCTCCGCAAAGGGGGCTCCCTCCCCTCCCTCTGTGTCTCCAGGTCCAGCCCATTTTTATCTTCCCCAGTTTGCATTAATGCACCTGTAAGATTGTTTTCTCAGCAGAGTCTGTCTCCTTTTCCTCCCAAACTCCTGCGGTTCTATAAGGGTTCCTATGGCTGCAGGCCTTCTCCTCCATTTGAGAGATGGGGGAGAGTGAAATGTACGGACCTCGGTACTTCTCCGCCATCTTGCCCCTTCTCCGATAAAGTTCCATTTAAAGGTTCCTTACATTTATAAAATACGTTGGCTCTGTGATTCATTTTGTTTTATGTAAAATCAAACCAATGATAAAGATAAGCCAGGCTAAAGGAGAACTTGACTTCTAATCAAGTCCCTCAAGATGATTTGAGTTAGGTAGAATTTACACTTGTACAAGTGGTTACTTGGCTATCATATTTTTTAGTCAGTAAGTTTTTTTAGAATTCATCAGTTGAGGAACTTCGGGGGAGAAGAATTCGTTTCTCTTTGGCTTTTAGGATCAATAATTAAAAGTGGCAGAAGGGTGGTTTTGTACTGGATAGAAGAATATCAGGAGCAAGACAAAGACATCCACCCTCACCACTTTTATTCAACAGAGTACCAGAAGTCGTAGTCACAGCAATAGGACAAGAAAAGGAGATAAAAGGCATCCATTTATAAGGAATAAGTAAAACTTTCACTATTTTCAGATGGCTTGATACTGTATATAAAAAACTCTAAAGACTCCAAAAAACTACTAGAACTGATAAATGAATTCAGTAAAGTCACAAGATACAGAATTAATATACACAAATATGTTGCATGTGTATATACTATTAATGAAGTAGCAGAAAGAGAAATTAGGAAAACAACTCCATTTACAATTGCTTCAAAAGGAATAAAATACTTAGGAATAAACTTAACAGAGGTAAAAGACCAGTACTCTTAAAACTGTAAAACATGAAACAAACAAATGGAAAGATATTTTATACTCATGAATTGGGAGAACCAACATTATTAAAATGTCTATACTACCCAAAGTAGCACGTTAAAATAAAATATACAGATTTAATGCAACCCTTATCAAGACACCAACATCATTTTTTCGCAATACTAGAGCAAATAATACTAAAATTTGTACTGAACCACAAAAGACCCCAAATAGCCAAAGTAATCTTTTTTTCAAAAAATTTTTAAATAGTTTATTGTCAAGTTGGTTTCCATATAACACCCAGTGCTCATCCCTACAAGTGCCCCCCTCCGCGCCCATCCCCCCTCCTTCCCCACATCCATCAGTCCTCAGTTTTTGTCAGCATTCAAGAGTCTCTCATGGTTTGCCTCTCCCCCTTTCCCCCATCATTTCCCCCCTTCTTCTCCCCCTTGTTCCTCCGTTAAGTTCCTCCTAATCCTCCTAAACGTGCAAACATATGATATTTGTCCTTCTCTGCCTGACTTATTTCGCTCACCATAACACCCTCAAGGTCCATCCATGTTGCTACACATGGCCAGATTTCATTGTTTCTCATTGCCATGTAGTATTCCATGGTATAGATAAACCACATCTTCTTGATCCATTCATCTGTTGATGGACACTTAGGCTCTTCCCATGTTTTAGCTATTGTGGAGAGTGCTGCTATGAACATTGGAGTACATGTGCTCCTATGCCTCAGCATTTCTGTATCCCTTGGGTAAATTCCTAGCAGTGCTATTGCTGGGTCATAGGAGAGTTCTATTGTTAGTTTCCTGAGGAACCTCCACACTGTTTTCCAGAGGGGCTGCACCAGTTTGCATTCTCACCAACAGTGTAGGAGGGTGTCCGTTTCTCCACATCCTCGCCAGCATCTAGAGTTCTCTGATTTGCTCATTTTAGCCACTCTGACTGGCGTGAGGTGGTATCTCAGTGTGGTTTTGATTTGTATTTCCCTGATGAGGAGGGATGTTGAGCATCGTTTCATGTGTCTGTTGGCCATCTGGATGTCCTCTTTGGAGAAATGTCTGTTCATATCTTCTGCCCATTTCTTCATTGGGTTGTTTGTTTTTCGGGTGTGGAGTTTGGTGAGTTCCTTATAGAATTTGGATACTAGCCCTTTATCTGATATGTCATTTGCAACTATCTTTTCCCATTCCGTTGGTTACCTATTAGTTTTGTGGGTTGTTTCCTTTGCAGTGCAGAAGCTTTTAATCTTGATGAGGTCCCAATCGTTTATTTTTGCTCTTGATTCCCTTGCTTTTGGGGATGTGTCAAGTAAGAAGTTGCTGCGGTGGAGGTCAAGGAGGTTGTTTCCTGCTTTCTCCTCTAGGGTGTTGATAGTTTCCTGTCTCACGTTCAGGTCCTTTATCCATTTTGAGTTGATTTTTGTGCATAGTGTGAGAAAATGATCTAGTTTCATTCTTCTGCATGTTGCTGTCCAGTTCTCCCAACACCATCTGTTAAAAAGGCTGTCTTTTTTCCATTGGATATTCTTTCCTGCTTTGTCAAAGATTAGTTGGCTGTATACTTTGGGTCCACTTCTGAGTTCTCGATTCTGTTTCATTGGTCTGTGTGTCTGTTTTTGTGCCAATACCATACTGTCTTGATGATGACAGCTTTGTAGTAGAGGCTAAAGTCTGGGATGGTGATACCTCCCGTTTTGGTTTTATTTTTCAGTATTACTTTGGCTTAAATAACCAAAGTAATTTTGAAAAAGAAGGACAAAACTGGAGGTATCACAATCCCAGATATCAAGATATACTACATATCTGTTGTAATCAAAGCAATATGGTACTGGCACAAAAATAGACACACAGATCAATGGAACAAAATAGAGAGTCCAGAAATAAACCAATATTTTTATGGTCAATTAATCTATGACAAAGGAAGCAAGAATGGGGAGAAGACAATCTTTTCCACAAATGGTGTTTGAAAAATGAATTAGCTACATTTAAAAGAAAAGGGACCACTTTGTTATACCATATACAAAGATAAATTTAAAATGGATCAATAACCTAAATGTGAGACTTGAAACCATAATATTCCTAGAGAACATAGGCAGTAATCTCTTTGACCTCAGCTAGAGATGTTTTTCTAGATATGCCTCCTTGGGCAAGGGAAATAAAAACAAAATTAAACTATTAGGACTATACCAAAAAGGAAAGCTTTTGCACAGGGAAAGAAACCATCAACAAAATAAAAAGACAATCCAGTGAATGGGAGAAGATATTTACAAATGACATATTTGATAAGAAGTGGATTTCCAAAATATCAATATAAAGAACTTTCACAACTCAAAACTAACAAAACAAAATAAAAAACAAAAACCTAAACAAAATCTGATTTAAAAATTGGTCAGGGGTACCTGTGTGGCTCAGTCAGTTAAGCAGTTCAGCTCAGGTCATGATATCATGATTCATGGGTTCAAGTCCCACCTCGGGCCCAGTAGTGACAGCTCAGAGCTTGGAGCCTGCTTTGGATTCTGTGTCTCCCTCTCTCTGCTCCTCCCTGGCTCGTGCTCTGTCTCTCTCTTTCTCAAAAATAAATAAATGTTAAAAATTATTAATTAAGTAAAATGGGCAGAAGAACTGAATAGACATTTTCCCAAAGAACACATACAGATGGCCAACAGATATACAGATGAGCAGCATGAAAAGATGCCTAACATCACTAGTAATCAGAGAAATTCAAATCAAAACCACGATGAGATATCACTCTACACTGGTCAGAATGGCTAAAATAAAAAACACAAGAACTAGCAAGTGTTAGAATGTGGAGAAAAAGAAACTCTTGTGCACTGTTGTTGGGAATTCAACCTGGTGCAGCCACTGTGGAAAACAGTATGGAGTTTCCTCAGAAGTTAAACATAAAATTACCATATGATCTAGCAATTCCACTACTAGGTATTTACCCAAAGAAAACAAAACATTAATTTAAATGGGTATATACACTCCTATGTTTATTGCAGCATTATTCATAATAGCTAAGATATGAAATCAATCCAAGTGCCCATCCATAGAAGAATGGATAACGATGTAGCATATATATAACATATATGTAGCACACACACACACACACACACACAATGGAATATTACCCATAAAAAAGAATGAGATCTTCCCATTTGCAACAATATGGATGGACCTAGAGGGTATAATTCTAAGTGAAATAAGTCAGTCAGAGAAAGACAAACACCATATGATTTCACTCATATGTGGAATTTAAAAAACAAAGAAAAAAAGAGAGACAAACCAGACTCTAAAATATAAAGAACAAACTAGTGGTTGCCAGAGGGAATGTGGATGGAGGGATGGGGGAAATAGGTAAAGGGGATTAACAGTACACTTATCACATCAAAGAAAGACAAATACCGTATGATTTCACTCATATGTGGAACTTAAGAAACAAACGAAACAAACATAGGGGAGTAAAAAGAGAGGAAAAACCAAAACAGACTTAAAAAATTTATTTATTTATTTATCAAAAAAATTTTTACATTTTTTTAATAGTTTATTGTCAAGTTGGTTTCCATATAACACTCAGTGCTCATCCCCACAAGTGCCCTCCTCCATGCCCATCACTCCCCTTCCCCTCCCCCCATCTGCCCTCAGTTTGTTCTCAGCATATCAAAAAAATTTTTTAACATTTATTTATTTTTGAGAGACAGAGGGAGACAGCACAAGCCAGGGAGGGGCAGAGAGAGAGAGAGGGAGGGGGAGAAAGAGAGAGAGAGAGAGAGAGAGAGAGAAAGAAACAGAATCCGAAGCAGGTTCCAGGCTCTGAGATGTCAGCACAGAGCCCGACATGGGCTCAAACTGATGAACTGTGAGATCATGACCTGAGCCGAAGTCGGACTCTTAACTGACTGAGCCACCCAGGCACCCCGAAAAGATTACTTTTATTTTTAAGTAATCTCTACACACAACATGGGGCTCAAACCCACAAGTTATATGGTCTATCAATTGAGTCAGACAGGTGCCCTAAGAAATAGACTCTTAAGTAAACGGATAGTTACCAGATGGGGGTTAAATAGGTGAAGGGTATTAAAGAAGACACTTGTGATGAGCACTAGGTGTTACATATAAGTGTTGAATCACTAAATTCTACACCTGAATCTAATATTACACTGTATGTTAACTAGCTGGAATTCAAACAAAAACTTGGGAGAAAAAAATAAAAATGCACACACACACACACACACACACACACACACACACACAACCATGAACAAAACAACAAATAGAATACAGTTACCCTGGTGATCACTGAGTAAAGTATAGAATTGTTTAATTGAATTGTACACCTGAAACTAATCAGAAGTAAATCAGTAAGTAAATAAATACACAAATAAATAAATAAAATACTAAGATGGGATGAAAAAGGATAACATTTGAACAATTAGAGCTGATCAGAATAGAATGGGCTTTCTAGAGAGGAAGGAAGATTTCCCTTCTCTGGAAGTGACCTGGCTAGAAGTCTCATATATTGGGCTGGTCACTTGACTTTTAAGGTACTTTTTTACTCCAAGCGTTCATGATTCTATAATTCCAAGCCTCAGCTTTTCTCCTCCTAAAATGAACCTTTGGATCCAAGACTTTACATGGGAACTATAGTCCCTGCCTTGAAATTCTTTCTAAAAGATTCTGGAGCATGTGTTTATGTATCCCTTGAGAAGGGATCAATTTAGTCCTAATTGTGATTTCTTTCCTTTCAAATAATAAATGTCAGACTTGCACAAGTCTGGACTTTTCACTTAGAAACTTGTTCTCTAGGCAAAACCTTTGCAATGTGATAAAGTAAAGCATCCCAGGGGGTTCTGCAACACAGCCATAGCCACTTTACAGACCTGGGTAAAACTGCACTGCTACACCCAGGGCAAAACTGGGCTGCACAAACAATGTGGCCACATAGTTTCTCTTCTCTCAGAGCTTCCTGATTAGCCTGCTCTGGTACAGTGACTTTTAAACATCTTGTATCACAATGTACATTAGAAAATACATTTTATATTCCAAACTAGTATTCACCCTTACACACAACTGACACAAAATTTGCACAAAATAATATTTGCTTTACCTCCTTATGACCTTCAGTGATATTCTCAATAATATTTTCTGTTATGTCCATTTATTTTTTTTACCTCTACATTGGTATAAATCAATGCTAGTCACAGTTCACTAATTTGGTTTTGTGACCCACAAATGGGGTAAAGTCCTTAGTTTGAAAAACACAGTTCTTGTGGATTGAATTCTGAAGTCAGTTCTAAAATTTAGGCATGCTGTAGCCCCATTTAATGAGAAAATCAAGGCTTTGGTGTTAATCAGCCTGCCAAAAATTATCAGGGTTGTTAAAATTACTGAGATAAATGAAATCCAATAAGCTGAGACTTACGTATGTTTGTATTGTTGCATTTATTCTACAAACTTTTTTTGCACTATTATCATTACTGTTACTATGTGCCAGACACTGCTAGACTCTATGGCTACAAACACTAGTATCCCATAATCTCTCTCTTGAGGGAGCTCACAGACAGGGAGATGAGAACCAATTTAAGATTAAACTCTTTTCCTATGGTTCTGTTGGGAAAGACAAAGTTTTCTCTACATTTCAAAGTCTCCTCTGCTTGATCTAATAATTAAATTGACATCAAATATCAATAGGAGAAAACCAAATTTAGTTTTTTATGTAAAGGAACCTCACATATATGAGAAGTTCCAAGACAGAAAGGTAAAATGAGATATATATGTCATCCTGAGCTAAGGAATGGGATAGGGGACAGGGATTTTAGAGGGGAGGAGCATAATTCACAGGACAATAAGAAAAACAGATGTTTGATAATTATATGTTTGCCCTGCTATACAGTTGGGTCAGTCAGATAAAATTTACCTCTGATAATAAATTTAATTTTGGGGAAGAACCTCAATTAGATTTTTCTATGCAGTTAAGGGAGAGACAAAAAGTTTTTCTTGAGCCAAGAGGTTCTTGATTGCCTTTACCTCAAAATAAAGTGGCACAAGCCAAAGTGGCACATTTTGGGGAGACTTGCTCTGAGTCCCTTCAGTTCCCAAAATATCACCTTGAGAAACTTGACCTTCATTTGTAGAACAATTTAGTGTTCTATTGGTTTCGGCTGAGTTCCCCCCTCCTCCTCCTCCTCCTCCTCCTCCTCCTCCGAAGAATCTCCAATTCTACGGTCATCACATTTAGAACTCCCACTCTCTTCTCTGGGATACAAGCATGATGTAGGAAGAAGTTCTTCCCTCTTCTTTTGCCAAAGTGCTCCTCATTTATATCTCCTATGCTCATACAGAGTCCAGTGGCCACATGAGATTTCTCAAGATGCACTGTGATGAGGCATGGCCATTAGGGAAGTGTCCTCAGGTGGGCCAGGTTCTTGAGGCTCTTCCAGGAGAGGCAAGATGAGTTTGCTCAAGGCATTTGCTTTACTTTTCCAATGAGCTTATCTTTCTCTTCAAATGAGGAGCTATACCTACAGCCTCAGAAAGTGCAATTATAAGAATTCCAGAGCAGAAGAATCTCCACAGTTGGAAGGAGACAACTTGGCAGGAGCCAGGTGCATAATTGTGAATTGGGGGAGATAAAACGGCATAGCCATGGAGGTAAAGGAAGAATTTCTGTGGAGAGACAAAAGGAAGAGAAAGAGAGACATTGTAAAAGTGTGGCCTAGAGTTAGCACAAGGGGGAAACGTCTTTGGACCATGGACTGGGAATGAGAAGTATGGACTGTGCCAGTTCTTTTTTGGAAACAGCCTTTGGAGCTGAAACCCTGAGGTTTTGAAAGTGCATGACTTTCTCTCTCTGGAGTGGAGCCATGTTTTGTGCTCCCGGAGAGGAGGGAGCTGGCCCCAGAGTGCATAACATGGTGTGGCAATCTCAGAGGCACACTGGGAGAGAACAGTCCCTTTCCTGGAGTACTTATAAAGAGAGTTTATTGCCTCCAGAAGGACAAAAGTCCCTGCAGATGTCAGCCAAAGGCCTTTCATCAGCAGGGTGGAGAGCATCCACTCTGGAAGACAGGAGGGGATCTGCACAGTGCTGAGTCCTTTAAGACTTTGGGTTTTGAATCCCAGGAGCATGTCAAGGAGAAGGCACAGAAGAATTTTGGAACAGGGCAAGCTAATTGCCTTCGCTGTTCTGTGAGGGCTGACTGAGCAGCATGGGTTGAGATCCCTGTTCTAGGAAGGGGAGATTGTGGTGACACCATTTTCTTCCCCGACACCAACATGATAGGACTTCATGGTGGGACCTGCTTACACAAAACCCTGCCCCTCTGTGCTTGACAACTTGCTTATTTACTGGCCCAAGACTGAGTCTGACCCAAGGCAGTCAGCCTCTCCTGTAGACCTCTATAGCCATACTCCCTAGCCACTAATACATAGCTCTTGTTTTTTTGCCCCCTCCTTCTTTGTTTCTTTTGGAACCAGGCTCATAGTTTCTTTTTTTTTTTTTTTTTTTTTACACAAATAGTTTATTGTCAAATTAGTTTCTACATAACACTCAGTGCTCATCCCCAAAGTGCCCTC